>NC_088401.1:993478-1098478 GCF_034236695.1 Oncorhynchus nerka | reverse complement strand
TGTAGTTGGTCTGTCCTACTGTAACCTGGTGTATGTCTGGTCTCTCTGTCTACTGTAGTTGGTCTGTCCTACTGTAACCTGGTGTCTGTCTGGTCTCTCTGTCTCCTGTAGTTGGTCTGTCCTACTGTAACCTGGTGTCTCTCTGTCTCCTGTAGTTGGTCTGTCCTACTGTAACCTGGTGTCTCTCTGTCTCCTGTAGTTGGTCTGTCCTACTGTAACCTGGTGTCTCTCTGTCTCCTGTAGTTGGTCTGTCCTACTGTAAGCTGGTGTCTGTCTGTCTCCTGTAGTTGGTCTGTCCTACTGTAACCTGGTGTCTCTCTGTCTCCTGTAGTTGGTCTGTCCTACTGTAACCTGGTGTCTCTCTGTCTCCTGTAGTTGGTCTGTCCTACTGTAACCTGGTGTCTCTCAGTCTCCTGTAGTTGGTATGTCCTACTGTAACCTGGTGTCTCTCTGTCTCCTGTAGTTGGTCTGTCCTACTGTAACATGGTGTCTGACTGGTCTCTCTGTCTCCTGTAGTTGGTCTGTCCTACTGTAACCTGGTGTCTCTCTGTCTCCTGTAGTTGGTCTGTCCTACTGTAACCTGGTGTCTCTCTGTCTCCTGTAGTTGGTCTGTCCTACTGTAACCTGGTGTCTCTCTGTCTCCTGTAGTTGGTCTGTCCTACTGTAATCTGGTGTATGTCTGGTCTCTCTGTCTCCTGTAGTTGGTCTGTCCTACTGTAACCTGGTGTCTCTCTGTCTCCTGTAGTTGGTCTGTTCTACTGTAACCTGGTGTATGTCTGGTCTCTCTGTCTCCTGTAGTTGGTCTGTCCTACTGTAACCTGGTGTCTGACTGGTCTCTCTGTCTCCTGTAGTTGGTCTGTCCTACTGTAACCTGGTGTATGTCTGGTGTCTGTCTGTCTCCTGTAGTTGGTCTGTCCTACTGTAACCTGGTGTCTCTCTGTCTCCTGTAGTTGGTCTGTCCTACTGTAACCTGGTGTCTGTCTGTCTCCTGTAGTTGGTCTGTCCTACTGTAACCTGGTGTCTCTCTGTCTCCTGTAGTTGGTCTGTCCTACTGTAACCTGGTGTCTCTCTGTCTCCTGTAGTTGGTCTGTCCTACTGTAACCTGGTGTCTCTCAGTCTCCTGTAGTTGGTATGTCCTACTGTAACCTGGTGTCTCTCTGTCTCCTGTAGTTGGTCTGTCCTACTGTAACATGGTGTCTGACTGGTCTCTCTGTCTCCTGTAGTTGGTCTGTCCTACTGTAACCTGGTGTCTCTCTGTCTCCTGTAGTTGGTCTGTCCTACTGTAACCTGGTGTCTCTCTGTCTCCTGTAGTTGGTCTGTCCTACTGTAACCTGGTGTCTCTCTGTCTCCTGTAGTTGGTCTGTCCTACTGTAACCTGGTGTATGTCTGGTCTCTCTGTCTCCTGTAGTTGGTCTGTCCTACTGTAACCTGGTGTCTGTCTGGTCTCTCTGTCTCCTGTAGTTGGTCTGTCCTACTGTAACCTGGTGTCTCTCTGTCTCCTGTAGTTGGTCTGTCCTACTGTAACCTGGTGTCTCTCTGTCTCCTGTAGTTGGTCTGTCCTACTGTAACCTGGTGTCTCTCTGTCTCCTGTAGTTGGTCTGTCCTACTGTAACCTGGTGTCTCTCTGTCTCCTGTAGTTGGTCTGTCCTACTGTAACCTGGTGTATGTCTGGTCTCTCTGTCTCCTGTAGTTGGTCTGTCCTACTGTAACCTGGTGTCTGACTGGTCTCTCTGTCTCCTGTAGTTGGTCTGTCCTACTGTAACCTGGTGTATGTCTGGTCTCTCTGTCTCCTGTAGTTGGTCTGTCCTACTGTAACCTGGTGTCTGACTGGTCTCTCTGTCTCCTGTAGTTGGTCTGTCCTACTGTAAGCTGGTGTCTGTCTGTCTCCTGTAGTTGGTCTGTCCTACTGTAACCTGGTGTCTCTCTGTCTCCTGTAGTTGGTCTGTCCTACTGTAAGCTGGTGTCTGTCTGTCTCCTGTAGTTGGTCTGTCCTACTGTAACCTGGTGTCTCTCTGTCTCCTGTAGTTGGTCTGTCCTACTGTAACCTGGTGTCTCTCAGTCTCCTGTAGTTGGTATGTCCTACTGTAACCTGGTGTCTCTCTGTCTCCTGTAGTTGGTCTGTCCTACTGTAACATGGTGTCTCTCTGTCATGGTGTCTGGCTGGTCTCTCTGTCTCCTGTAGTTGGTCTGTCCTACTGTAACCTGGTGTCTCTCTGTCTCCTGTAGTTGGTCTGTCCTACTGTAACCTGGTGTCTCTCTGTCTCCTGTAGTTGGTCTGTCCTACTGTAACCTGGTGTCTCTCTGTCTCCTGTAGTTGGTCTGTCCTACTGTAACCTGGTGTCTGTCTGGTCTCTCTGTCTCCTGTAGTTGGTCTGTCCTACTGTAACCTGGTGTCTCTCTGTCTCCTGTAGTTGGTCTGTCCTACTGTAACCTGGTGTCTGACTGGTCTCTCTGTCTCCTGTAGTTGGTCTGTCCTACTGTAACCTGGTGTCTGTCTGGTCTCTCTGTCTCCTGTAGTTGGTCTGTCCTACTGTAACCTGGTGTCTGACTGGTCTCTCTGTCTCCTGTAGTTGGTCTGTCCTACTGTAACCTGGTGTCTCTCTGTCTCCTGTAGTTGGTCTGTCCTACTGTAACCTGGTGTCTCTCTGTCTCCTGTAGTTGGTCTGTCCTACTGTAACCTGGTGTATGTCTGGTCTCTCTGTCTCCTGTAGTTGGTCTGTCCTACTGTAACCTGGTGTCTCTCTGTCTCCTGTAGTTGGTCTGGCCTACTGTAACCTGGTGTATATCTGGTCTCTCTGTCTCCTGTAGTTGGTCTGGCCTACTGTAACCTGGTGTCTGACTGGTCTCTCTGTCTCCTGTAGTTGGTCTGTCCTACTGTAACCTGGTGTATGTCTGGTCTCTCTGTCTCCTGTAGTTGGTCTGTCCTACTGTAACCTGGTGTCTCTCTGTCTCCTGTAGTTGGTCTGTCCTACTGTAACCTGGTGTCTCTCTGTCTCCTGTAGTTGGTCTGTCCTACTGTAACCTGGTGTCTCTCTGTCTCCTGTAGTTGGTCTGTCCTACTGTAACCTGGTGTCTCTCTGTCTCCTGTAGTTGGTCTGTCCTACTGTAATCTGGTGTCTCTCTGTCTCCTGTAGTTGGTCTGTCCTACTGTAACCTGGTGTCTCTCTGTCTCCTGTAGTTGGTCTGGCCTACTGTAACCTGGTGTCTGACTGGTCTCTCTGTCTCCTGTAGTTGGTCTGTCCTACTGTAACCTGGTGTCTGTCTGGTCTCTCTGTCTCCTGTAGTTGGTCTGTCCTACTGTAACCTGGTGTATGTCTGGTCTCTCTGTCTCCTGTAGTTGGTCTGTCCTACTGTAACCTGGTGTCTCTCTGTCTCCTGTAGTTGGTCTGTCCTACTGTAACCTGGTGTCTCTCTGTCTCCTGTAGTTGGTCTGTCCTACTGTAACCTGGTGTCTGTCTGGTCTCTCTGTCTCCTGTAGTTGGTCTGTCCTACTGTAACCTGGTGTCTCTCTGTCTCCTGTAGTTGGTCTGTCCTACTGTAAGCTGGTGTCTGTCTGTCTCCTGAAGTTGGTCTGTCCTACTGTAACCTGGTGTCTCTCTGTCTCCTGTAGTTGGTCTGTCCTACTGTAACCTGGTGTCTCTCTGTCTCCTGTAGTTGGTCTGTCCTACTGTAACCTGGTGTCTCTCTGTCTCCTGTAGTTGGTCTGTCCTACTGTAAGCTGGTGTCTGTCTGTCTCCTGTAGTTGGTCTGTCCTACTGTAACCTGGTGTCTCTCTGTCTCCTGTAGTTGGTCTGTCCTACTGTAATCTGGTGTCTCTCTGTCTCCTGTAGTTGGTCTGTCCTACTGTAACCTGGTGTCTCTCTGTCTCCTGTAGTTGGTCTGGTCTACTGTAACCTGGTGTCTGACTGGTCTCTCTGTCTCCTGTAGTTGGTCTGTCCTACTGTAACCTGGTGTCTGTCTGGTCTCTCTGTCTCCTGTAGTTGGTCTGTCCTACTGTAACCTGGTGTCTCTCTGTCTCCTGTAGTTGGTCTGTCCTACTGTAACCTGGTGTCTCTCTGTCTCCTGTAGTTGGTCTGTCCTACTGTAACCTGGTGTATGTCTGGTCTCTCTGTCTCCTGTAGTTGGTCTGTCCTACTGTAACCTGGTGTCTGACTGGTCTCTCTGTCTCCTGTAGTTGGTCTGTCCTACTGTAACCTGGTGTCTGTCTGGTCTCTCTGTCTCCTGTAGTTGGTATGTCCTACTGTAACCTGGTGTCTCTCTGTCTCCTGTATTTGGTCTGTCCTACTGTAAGCTGGTGTCTCTCTGTCTCCTGTAGTTGGTCTGTCCTACTGTAACCTGGTGTATGTCTGGTCTCTCTGTCTCCTGTAGTTGGTCTGTCCTACTGTAACCTGGTGTCTCTCTGTCTCCTGTAGTTGGTCTGTCCTACTGTAACCTCGTGTCTGACTGGTCTCTCTGTCTCCTGTAGTTGGTCTGTCCTACTGTAACCTGGTATACGACTGGGTGAAGGCAGCGGTGATGTTTGGGGTGATCAACACTGTGTCTAGACTGGATCATCTGGACCCTCCTCAACCTCCAAAATGTATCACAATGCTCTACGTCTTCTCTGAGACGTACGTCAACAGACCTATCACACCTTCTCCCTTCTCCACATCTTTCTGTTTTCAACCAAATCATTTGTTATTTCTCTCCCTCATAGACACTTTGACAGAGGAATAAATGACTGGCTGTGCAAGTAAGTCACCGGCATGTTACTTCATTCATAGCAAACATCAGAGCTGTAATCTCAGAGCTGTGTCTGTCTGTGTCTCCAGGTATGTGTCTGTGTCTCCAGGTATGTGTCTGTGTCTCCAGGTATGTGTATGATTACCTGTGTCTGTGTCTCCAGGTATGTGTCTGTGTCTCCAGGTATGTGTATGATTACCTGTGTCTGTCTCTCCAGGTATGTGTCTGTGTCTCCAGGTATGTGTCTGTGTCTCCAGGTATGTGTCTGTGTCTCCAGGTATGTGTCTGTGTCTCCAGGTATGTGTCTGTGTCTCCAGGTATGTGTCTGTATCTCCAGGTATGTGTATAATTACCCGTGTCTGTGTATCCAGGTATGTGTCTGTGTCTCCAGGTATGTGTATAATTACCCATGTCTGTGTCTCCAGGTATGTGTATAACTACCTGGGAGGGAAGCATGACACTGTGTGGGATGAGGCCATTGCTACGCTGTGTACTTTTGGCATCACTGTGCTGTGGCTGGGACCCTGTCAGGTGGTGTTCATCTGGGCCTTCTTCAACTGCCTCGGACTCAACTTCGAGCTCTGGACTGCCAAGTTCGTCTGCATGGAGCCCTTTGCTTCTCTAGAGGTAAGAGAGAGCAATGCTAGTCGATACCTACAAACTTCCAATCATTGCGCTATTGCTAGTTAACATTGGCTCGCAAATAACCATAAACTTCCTCCGTACTGGACACAAGAGACATTAAAATGGTATCCACCACGAGTTCATCTGACTCTAGGGAAGTAGGTAAAGGGCCTCTGACAAAATCACTTCAACACCTTTAACTCTCTCTCTCTCTAGATGGCGATGTCTCCTGCTGTGTCTCGTATGATCAGAGCTCTGTTTAACATCTCCTCTCCTCTCCTCTCCTCTCCTCTCCTCTCCTCTCCTCTCCTCTCCTCTCCTCTCCTCTCCTCTCCTCTCCTCTCCTCTCCTCTCCTCCAGATGGCGCTGTGTCTCCTATGATCAGAGCTCTGTTTAACATCTCTCTCTCTTCCTCTCCCTCATCCTGTCCTCTCCTCTAGATGGCGATGTCTCCTGCCATGTCTCGTAGGATCAGAGCTCTGTTTAACATCTCCCTCTCCCCTCCTCTAGATGGCGATGTCTCCTGCCATGTCTCATAGGATCAGAGCTCTGTTTAACATCTCCCTCTCCCCTCCTCTAGATGGCGATGTCTCCTGCCATGTCTCCTAGGACCAGAGCTCTGTTTAACATCTCCCTCTCCCCTCCTCTAGATGGCGATGTCTCCTGCCATGTCTCCTAGGATCAGAGCTCTGTTTAACATCTCCCTCTCCCCTCCTCTAGATGGCGATGTCTCCTGCCATGTCTCCTAGGATCAGAGCTCTGTTTAACATCTCCCTCTCCCCTCCTCTAGATGGCGATGTCTCCTGCCATGTCTCCTAGGATCAGAGCTCTGTTTAACATCTCCCTCTCCCCTCCTCTAGATGGCGATGTCTCCTGCCATGTCTCGTAGGATCAGAGCTGTGTTCAACACCTTTAACTTCTGGACCATCGTCCTCTACAACATCATCGCTCTCAACAGCCTGGAGTTCACTAAGCTGGTCGCTAGGAGACTGCTGCTTAAAGGTAACAGTTAGATTTCCCCTCAACAGCCTGGAGTTCACTAAGCTGGTCGCTAGGAGACTGCTGCTTAAAGGTAACAGTTAGATTTCCCCTCAACAGCCTGGAGTTCACTAAGCTGGTCGCTAGGAGACTGCTGCTTAAAGGTAACAGTTAGATTTCCCCTCAACAGCCTGGAGTTCACTAAGCTGGTCGCTAGGAGATTGCTGCTTAAAGGTAACAGTTAGTTAGATTTCCCCTCAACAGCCTGGAGTTCACTAAGCTGGTCGCTAGGAGACTGCTGCTTAAAGGTAACAGTTATATTTCCCCTCAACAGCCTGGAGTTCACTAAGCTGGTCGCTAGGAGACTGCTGCTTAAAGGTAACAGTTAGATTTCCCCTCAACAGCCTGGAGTTCACTAAGCTGGTCGCTAGGAGACTGCTGCTTAAAGGTAACAGTTAGATTTCCTTCTGACCTGTCTCTTGATCTCGATGTTGAAGAACGTCAATGCTCATACTGAACATGATATTGAACAACTGTTTTGGTTTTGGTACTGGCATACTATGATCACACTATATGTTACTATGTTATATAGTAACTAGACCTAGTATTTCCTTGAGTAACAGTAGACACACTATGACTGACTCCTCCCCCTCCAAGCTTCCCCATCACCACCATCACTGTGATGATAACTAGTATGTTAATGTATGTATAGTTATTAGATTATGTTGACTTGTTCCTCCCCCTCCAGGCTTCCCCATCACCACCATCACTGTGATGATAACTAGTATGTTAATGTATATATAGTTATTAGATTATGTTGACTTGTTCCTCCCCCTCCAGGCTTCACCACCATCACTGTGATGATAACGAGTATGTTAATGTATATATAGTTATTAGACTATGTTGACTTGTTCCTCCCCCTCCAGGCTTCCCCATCACCACCATCACTGTGATGACAACTAGTATGTTAATGTATATATAGTTATTAGATTATGTTGACTTGTTCCTCCCCTCCAGGCTTCCCCATCACCACCATCACTGTGATGACAACTAGTATGTTAATGTATATATAGTTATTAGATTATGTTGACTTGTTCCTCCCCCTCCAGGCTTCCCCATCACCACCATCACTGTGATGACAACTAGTATGTTAATGTATATATAGTTATTAGATTATGTTGACTTGTTCCTCCCCCTCCAGGCTTCCCCATCACCACCATCACTGTGATGATAACTAGTATGTTAATGTATATATAGTTATTAGATTATGTTGACTTGTTCCTCCCCCTCCAGGCTTCCCCATCACCACCATCACTGTGATGACAACTAGTATGTTAATGTATATATAGTTATTAGATTATGTTGACTTGTTCCTCCCCCTCCAGGCTTCCCCATCACCACCATCACTGTGATGATAACTAGTATGTTAATGTATATATAGTTATTAGATTATGTTGACTTGTTCCTCCCCCTCCAGGCTTCACCACCATCACTGTGATGATAACTAGTATGTTACTTTATATATAGCTATTACACGTAAGTGATAATGATCGAGAAGCTGCCAATATATCCTCCAAACGTCGGCTTAAAGGGCATTTTCATTTTTATACAACGGGCGAACAACACATTCAAATAATGACTTGACATATTTTTATTAAAAACATTATTTTGCTGAATTTATTGACACTATTTCATCCTTCCAACAGATATAGTCCCGACACAAATCTAGGGTTGGTACCTAAGCTGGCTGGTTGTTCGTTACTAGAGATGAGACCCAATCGTTCAGTCTTTTTGTTCTGTATCTATGGATGCGACCCAGATGTTCATTCTACATGTTCGATTGCCATACTGGCTGGCAACGTTCGTATCCCTTGGTAACTAACCAACTACGGCTAACTTACAGTCACGTCAAAAAGTGCAGCCAGAATAACAACAAAGTAGCTGCATTTGCATCTGTTAAAGCTGTTTTCTAGTGACATTTATTTGGATACACTCATAACAATGAACTAATGGGGTGTGATTTCACCTGGAGTAGAAAATGTGTTCTCTCGTTAGGACACTGTTGTTCAGAGGAGCTAGCCAACAACACAACCAACAACACAGCAACAACACAGCCAACAACACAGCTAACACAATCACTTCAAACTGAAGCTGGAAAGACTGAAAACTAGCTGCACTTTGTTTCATTTCACCTTTTTTCAATTGACATTTCCTTGTATAAATCCATAAAAATGATGCCAGCTGATTCATGATTTGGACCGGCTGAGAAACACCTCCTGTCTGTCCGTCTCGTCCCGACTCCTGACACGTTCATTACAGCTGGAGGTCGAAGGTCAATATTGAAACAATGTTGCAAATGTGGGAGAGACAGACATCAACGTTTATACAAATCTCAGCTGTTGGAAACTAAATGTTAGTCTAAAAGAAATGAGAGAATGTCTAGATGCTTTTTATAGTGGAGATCAAGTTTATAAATTACCTGGCTGGGCTGATGGATTGTGTAGTCAGATGGATCAGAGTGAATAGGCATTTTAACGTCATAGATTTAGACTGTGGTAACTTGTGGAATAGACACCAGCTGGAATAAGGTGTTAACCAATCAGCATTAAGGATTAGACCCACCCGTTGTATAAATATAGTTATTAGTGCCCCATGTTGACTTGTTGACTTGTTCCTCCCCCTCCAGGCTTCCCCATCACCACCATCACTGTGATGATAACTAGTATGTTACTTGATATTTTGTTCTTATGATATAGTTATTAGTGCCCCATGTTGACTTGTTGACTTGTTCCTCCCCCTCCAGGCTTCCCCATCACCACCATCACTGTGATGATAACTAGTATGTTACTTGATATTTTGTTCTTATGATATAGTTATTAGTGCCCCATGTTGACTTGTTGACTTGTTCCTCCCCCTCCAGGCTTTCCCATCACCACCATCACTGTGTTGATAACTAGTATGTTACTTGATATTTTGTTATTATGATATAGTTATTAGTGCCCCATGTTGACTTGTTCCTCCCCCTCCAGGCTTCCCCATCACCACCATCACTGTCTTCATAGTGACCTATTGTCTTGTCCAGCTCATCAAGGAGAGAGAGAGAAGACAGGCTCTGATCGTTGACCCCGACCCTATCCCTCCCCCGCCCCCGTCCCTCCCCCCCCCCCCGCCCCCCACAACAGTCACGTCCACAGCCCCCATTCAGCCGGTGGTGGACCCCAGCAAGGAGAAAGCGGAGTAGTGATTGGAGGGTGACAGTGTCTGTCAAAGTCCCAAATGTCTTTATGAGTCATGGTTTCCTCTGTGTCATCATGGAGATGGCGAGGCTACAGTTAATCGACCAGGTATATTTAGAAGTTCTTCATAGCAATAAAATCTATTGAGCAGCAATATCTATTTACTGTAATATTGACAAAGAGCAATATCTAAGATTTCTACTCAGTCTACTGCCTAAAACACCCTGAGAGTGCTGTCATCAATATAGATTTTCTACAATGTTTTAATCAGAAGTTGTGTTTCATTGCTAATCATGTACAACTGCCTTTATTGTAATTAAATCCTCTAAGTGGTGGTTTTAACTAAGATCCACACCTCTGGGAGTCTTATGGTTTTAACTAAGATACACCCCTCTGGTTTTAACTAAGATCCACACCTCTGGGAGTCTTATGGTTTTAACTAAGATCCACACCTCTGGTTTTAACTAAGATCCACACCTCTGGGAGTCTTATGGTTTTAACTAAGATCCACACCTCTGGGAGTCTTATGGTTTTAACTAAGATACACACCTCTGGGAGTCTTATGGTTTTAACTAAGATCCACACCTCTGGGAGTCTTATGGTTTTAACTAAGATCCACACCTCTGGGAGTCTTATGGTTTTAACTAAGATCCACACCTCTGGGAGTCTTATGGTTTTAACTAAGATCCACACATCTGGGAGTCTTATGGTTTTAACTAAGATACACACCTCTGGTTTTAACTAAGATCCACACCTCTGGTTTTAACTAAGATACACACCTCTGGTTTGAACTAAGATCCACACCTCTGGTTTTAACTAAGATACACACATCTGGTTTTAACTAAGATACACACCTCTGGTTTTAACTAAGATTCACACCTCTGGTTTTAACTAAGATACACACCTCTGGTTTTAACTAAGATACACACCTCTGGTTTTAACTAAGATACACACCTCTGGTTTTAACTAAGATCCACACATCTGGTTTTAACTAAGATACACACCTCTGGTTTTAACTAAGATACACACCTCTGGTTTTAACTAAGATACACACCTCTGGTTTTAACTAAGATCCACACATCTGGTTTTAACTAAGATACACACATCTGGTTTTAACTAAGATCCACACATCTGGTTTTAACTAAGATCCACACATCTGGTTTTAACTAAGATACACACCTCTGGTTTTAACTAAGATACACACCTCTGGGAGTCTTGTGGTTTTAACTAAGATACACACCTCTGGTTTTAACTAAGATACACACCTCTGGTTTTAACTAAGATCCACACCTCTGGTTTTAACTAAGATGCACACATCTGGTTTTAACTAAGATCCACACATCTGGTTTTAACTAAGATACACACCTCTGGTTTTAACTAAGATTCACACCTCTGGTTTTAACTAAGATACACACCTCTGGTTTTAACTAAGATCCACACCTCTGGGAGTCTTGTGGTTTTAACTAAGATACACACCTCTGGTTTTAACTAAGATACACACCTCTGGTTTTAACTAAGATCCACACCTCTGGTTTTAACTAAGATACACACCTCTGGGAGTCTTCTGGTTTTAACTAAGATACACCCCTCTGGTTTTAACTAAGATACACACCTCTGGTTTTAACTAAGATACACACTTCTGGGAGTCTTATGGTTTTAACTAAGATACACACCTCTGGGAGTCTTGTGGTTTTAACTAAGATACACACCTCTGGTTTTAACTAAGATCCACACCTCTGGTTTTAACTAAGATACACACCTCTGGTTTTAACTAAGATACACCCCTCTGGTTTTAACTAAGATACACACCTCTGGGAGTCTTATGGTTTTAACTAAGATTCACACCTCTGGTTTTAACTAAGATACACACCTCTGGTTTTAACTAAGATCCACACCTCTGGGAGTCTTGTGGTTTTAACTAAGATACACACCTCTGGTTTTAACTAAGATACACACCTCTGGTTTTAACTAAGATACACACCTCTGGTTTTAACTAAGATACACACCTCTGGGAGTCTTATGGTTTTAACTAAGATACACACCTCTGGGAGTCTTATGGTTTTAACTAAGATACACACCTCTGGGAGTCTTATGGTTTTAACTAAGATTCACACCTCTGATTTTAACTAAGATACACACCTCTGGGAGTCTTATGGTTTTAACTAAGATACACACCTCTGGTTTTGTGACCATTGACCTCTCTGATGCTGTAACTCCGAAAAATATTTGAGAAAGATGAGAGAGAAGAGAGAGAAAGAAAGAGACAGAGAAAGAAAGAATGAGAGAGACCGTGAGAGAGTCAGAGAGAGAGTGTGAGGGAGAAAGAGAGACAATGAGAGAGACTGTGAGAGAGTCAGAGAGAGAGTGTGTGGGAGAAAGAGACCACGAGAGAGACTGTGAGAGAGTCAGAGAGAGAGTGTGAGGGAGAAAAAGAGACAATGAGAGAGACCGTGAGAGAGTCAGACAGAGAGTGTGAGGGAGAAAGAGAGACAATGAAAGAGACCGTGAGAGTCAGAGAGACAGTGTGAGGGAGAAAGAGAGACAATGAGAGAGACCGTGAGAGTCAGAGAGACAGTGTGAGGGAGAAAGCGAGACAATGAGAGAGACCGTGAGAGTCAGAGAGACAGAGTGAGGGAGAAAGAGAGACAATAAGAGAGACCATGAGAAACAGAGACAGTGTGAGGGAGAAAGAGAGACAATGAGAGAGACCATGAGAGTCAGAGAGACAGTGTGAGGGAGAAAGAGAGACAATGAGAGAGACCATGAGAGTCAGAGAGACAGAGAGAAAGAGAGACAATGAGAGAGACCATGAGAAACAGAGAGACAGAGAGACAGTGTGAGGGAGAAAGAGAGACAATGAGAGAAACCATGAGAGTCAGAGAGACAGTGTGAGGGAGAAAGAGAGACAATGAGAGAGACCGTGAGAGTCAGAGAGACAGTGTGAGGGAGAAAGAGAGAGATCATGAGAATCAGAGAGACAACGAGAGAGAACGTGAGAAACAGAGAGACAATTGCACCCCATTATTTTTATTTCTACTTTGCACATTCTTCCATTGCAATACTACCATTCCAGTGTTTTACTTGCTATATTGTATCTACTTTGCCACCATGGCCTTTTTTGCCTTTACCTCCCTTCTCACCTAATTTGCTCACATTGTATATAGACTTGTTTTTTTTTTTTTTTTTTTTTACTGTATTATTGACTGTATGTTTGTTTTACTCCATGTGTAACTCTGTGTCGTTGTATGTGTCGAACTGCTTTGCTTTATCTTGGCCAGGTCGCAATTGTAAATGAGAACTTGTTCTCAACTAGCCTACCTGGTTAAACAAAGGTGAAATAAAATAAAAATAAAAAAAAACAATGAGAGAGACCATGAGAAACAGAGAGACAGTGTGAGGGAGAAAGAGAGACAACGAGAGAGACCATGAGAAACAGAGAGACAGTGTGAGGGAGAAAGAGAGACAATGAGAGAGACCATGAGAAACAGAGAGACAGTGTGAGGGAGAAAGAGAGACAATGAGAGAGACCATGAGAAACAGAGAGACAGTGTGAGGGAGAAAGAGAGACAACGAGAGAGACCATGAGAATCAGAGAGACAGTGTGAGGGAGAAAGAGAGACAATGAGAGAGACCGTGAGAAACAGAGAGACAATGAGAGAGACCATGAGAATCAGAGAGACAATGAGAGAGACCATGAGAAACAGAGAGACAGTGTGAGGGAGAAAGAGAGACAATGAGAGAGACCATGAGAAACAGAGAGACAGTGTGAGGGAGAAAGAGAGACAACGAGAGAGACCATGAGAAACAGAGAGACAGTGTGAGGGAGAAAGAGAGACAATGAGAGAGACCATGAGAAACAGAGAGACAGTGTGAGGGAAAAGAGAGACAATGAGAGATACCATGAGAATCAGAGAGACAATGAGAGAGACCGTGAGAATCAGAGACAATGAGAGAGACCGTGAGAAACAGAGAGACAGTGTGAGGGAGAAAGAGAGACGATGAGAGAGACGGTGAGAGTCAGAGAGAGAGAGTAAGCGAGAAAGAGAGACAATGAGAGAGACCATGAGAAACAGAGAGACAGTGTGAGGGAGAAAGAGAGACAATGAGAGAGACCATGAGAAACAGAGAGACAGTGTGAGGGAGAAAGAGAGACGATGAGAGAGACCGTGAGAGTCAGAGAGAGAGAGTGAGCGAGAAAGAGAGACAATGAGAGAGACCATGAGAAACAGAGAGACAGTGTGAGGGAGAAAGAGAGACAATGAGAGAGACCGTGAGAAACAGAGAGACAATGAGAGAGACCATGAGAATCAGAGAGACAATGAGAGAGACCATGAGAAACAGAGAGACAGTGTGAGGGAGAAAGAGAGACAATGAGAGAGACCGTGAGAGTCAGAGAGACAGTGTGAGGGAGAAAGAGAGACCATGAGAATCAGAGAGACAATGAGAGAGACCATGAGAAACAGAGTCAGTGTGAGGGAGAAAGAGAGACAATGAGAGAGACCGTGAGAAACAGAGAGTCAGTGTGAGGGAGAAAGAGAGACAATGAGAGAGACCGTGAGAAACAGAGAGACAGTGTGAGGGAAAAGAGAGACAATGAGAGAGACCATGAGAATCAGAGAGATAATGAGAGAGACCATGAGAATCAGAGAGACAACGAGAGAGACCATGAGAAACAGAGAGACAATGAGAGAGACCGTGAGAAACAGAGAGACAGTGTGAGGGTAAAGAGAGACAATGAGAGAGACCATGAGAATCAGAGAGACAATGAGAGAGACCATGAGAATCAGAGAGACAATGTGAGGGAAAAGAGAGACAACGAGAGAGACCATGAGAAACAGAGAGACAATGAGAGGGAGAAAGAGAGACAATGAGAGAGACCGTGAGAAACAGAGAGACAATGAGAGAGACCATGAGAATCAGAGAGACAATGAGAGAGACCATGAGAAACAGAGAGACAGTGTGAGGGAGAAAGAGAGACAATGAGAGAGACCGTGAGAGTCAGAGAGACAGTGTGAGGGAGAAAGAGAGAGACCATGAGAATCAGAGAGACAATGAGAGAGACCATGAGAAACAGAGAGTCAGTGTGAGGGAGAAAGAGAGACAATGAGAGAGACCGTGAGAAACAGAGAGTCAGTGTGAGGGAGAAAGAGAGACAATGAGAGAGACCGTGAGAAACAGAGAGACAGTGTGAGGGAAAAGATAGACAATGAGAGAGACCATGAGAATCAGAGAGATAATGAGAGAGACCATGAGAATCAGAGAGACAATGAGAGAGACCATGAGAAACAGAGAGACAATGAGAGAGACCGTGAGAAACAGAGAGACAGTGTGAGGGTAAAGAGAGACAATGAGAGAGACCATGAGAATCAGAGAGACAATGAGAGAGACCATGAGAATCAGAGAGACAATGTGAGGGAAAAGAGAGACAACGAGAGAGACCATGAGAAACAGAGAGACAATGAGAGAGACCATGAGAATCAGAGAGACAATGAGAGAGACCATGAGAAACAGAGAGACAGTGTGAGGGAGAAAGAGAGACGATGAGAGAGACCGTGAGATTCAGAGAGAGAGAGTGAGCGAGAAAGAGAGACAATGAGAGAGACCATGAGAAACAGAGAGACAGTGTGAGGGAGAATGAGAGAGACCATGAGAAACAGAGAGACAGTGTGAGGGAGAAAGAGAGACGATGAGAGAGACCGTGAGAGTCAGAGAGAGAGAGTGAGCGAGAAAGAGCGACAATGAGACAGACCATGAGAAACAGAGAGACAGTGTGAGGGAGAAAGAGAGACAATGAGAGAGACCGTGAGAAACAGAGAGACAATGAGAGAGACCATGAGAATCAGAGAGACAATGAGAGAGACCATGAGAAACAGAGAGACATTGTGAGGGAGAAAGAGAGACAATGAGAGAGACCGTGAGAGTCAGAGAGACAGTGTGAGGGAGAAAGAGAGAGACCATGAGAATCAGAGAGACAACGAGAGACACCATGAGAAACAGAGAGACAATGAGAGAGACCGTGAGAAACAGAGAGACAGTGTGAGGGAAAAGAGAGACAATGAGAGAGACCATGAGAATCAGAGAGACAATGAGAGAGACCATGAGAATCAGAGAGACAACGTGAGGGAAAAGAGAGACAATGAGAGAGACCGTGAGAATCAGAGAGACAGTGTGAGGGAAAAGAGAGACAATGAGAGAGACCATGAGAATCAGAGAGACAATGAGAGAGACCATGAGAAACAGAGAGTCAGTGTGAGGGAAAAGAGAGACAATGAGAGAGACCGTGAGAATCAGAGAGTCAGTGTGAGGGAAAAGAGAGACAATGAGAGAGACCATGAGAATCAGAGAGACAATGAGAGAGACCATGAGAATCAGAGAGACAATGTGAGGGAAAAGAGAGACAATGAGAGAGACCGTGAGAATCAGAGAGACAGTGTGAGGGAAAAGAGAGACAATGAGAGAGACCATGAGAATCAGAGAGACAATGAGAGAGACCATGAGAAACAGAGAGACAGTGTGAGGGAAAAGAGAGACAATGAGAGAGACCGTGAGAAACAGAGAGACAGTGTGAGGGAGAAAGAGAGACAATGAGAGAGACCGTGAGAAACAGAGACAGTGTGAGGGAAAAGAGAGACAATGAGAGAGACCATGAGAATCAGAGAGATAATGAGAGAGACCATGAGAATCAGAGAGATAATGAGAGAGACCATGAGAAACAGAGAGTCAGTGTGAGGGAGAAAGAGAGACAATGAGAGAGACCATGAGAAACAGAGAGACAATGTGAGGGAAAAGAGAGACCATGAGAAACAGAGAGACAATGAGAGAGACCGTGAGAAACAGAGAGACAGTGTGAGGGTAAAGAGAGACAATGAGAGAGACCATGAGAATCAGAGAGACAATGAGAGAGACCATGAGAATCAGAGAGACAATGTGAGGGAAAAGAGAGACAATGAGAGAGACCATGAGAAACAGAGAGACAATGAGAGAGACCATGAGAATCAGAGAGATAATGAGAGAGACCATGAGAAACAGAGAGTCGGTGTGAGGGAGAAAGAGAGACAATGAGAGAGACCATGAGAAACAGAGAGACAATGAGAGAGACCATGAGAATCAGAGAGACAATGTGAGGGCAAAGAGAGATAATGAGAGAGACCGTGAGAATCAGAGAGACAATGAAAGAGACCATGAGAAACAGAGAGTCAGTGTGAGAGACCGTGAGAAACAGAGAGACAGTGAGAGAGACCATAGGAATCAGAGAGACAGTGAGAGAGACAGTGAGAATCAGAGAGACAATGAGAGAGACCGTGAGAAACAGAGAGACAATGAGAGAGACCATGAGAATCAGAGAGACAATGAGAGAGACCATGAGAAACAGAGAGTCAGTGTGAGGGAGAAAGAGAGACAATGAGAGAGACAGTGAGAAACAGAGAGACAGAGGCTTAATAAGCACTATAAATATGACTGAGTCACTGTAGTAGATCCTGCGTCTGACTCAGAGTCCACGCTTACACCCTCTAATATGGAGAATGACCTCAATCTCAATACTCTCACTGGCGTGGCCCACACCCCCCACAGACTCCGCAAGGCGGGGGACCCACGAGCCCCAATACCCCCCGTCTGACAGCAAGTTCTCCGTAGCCGTTGACTAAGTCTTGTACGAGATTAAGTTTGTTGTTAAGGTCCCACTCAATGATGAGCACAAAACTTCATAGGAATCCTCAGACTGAGCAATGAATTAATCACTGCCAGCTCACAATCCTCCTCATGGCTCAGGAGTCCGTAAAAACAGGAAAACAAAATACAACAAAATTTGTGATTTTTCCTGACTTAATCTACACTACCGGTCAAAAGTTTTAGAACACTTACTCATTCAGGGGTTTTTCTTTATTTGTACTATTTTCTACATTGTGGAATAATTTAATTTTTGCAGGAATCAGGAGGATAGAATTAAGGTCAGATTTGCCAAATGGAGGGTGAGGGAGAGCTTTGTTCGTGTGTCTGTGTGTGGAGTAATGGTGGTGTAGAGTTATTTTCCCTCTGGTTGCACATTTAACATGCTGATAGAAATTTGGTGAAATGGACTGAAGTTTCCCTGCATTAAAGTCCCCGGCTACTAGGAGCACCCGCCTCTGGGTGAGTGTTTTCTTGTTTGCTTATGGCAGAATACAGTTCATTGAACGCTGTCTTCGTGCCAAGAAACACAAATAAACGAACAAAAAAACACAATCAGTTGGGGACACAAAAAAAGTCTTTCTTCTTCTCTTTGCTTGTTCTTGCCATAAAATGGACTTGGTCTTTTACCCAAATAGGGATATCTTCTGTATACCGCCTTACCTTGTCACAACACAACTGATTGGCTCAAATGCATTAAGAAGGAAAGAAATTCCACAAATTAACTTTTAAGAAGGCTCCCCTGTTAATTGAAATGCATTCCAGGTGACTACCTCATGAAACTGGTTGAGAGAATGCCAAGAGTTGGCAAAACTGCCATCAAGGCAAAGGGTGGCTATTTGATGTATTCACTATTATTCCACGATGTAGAAAATAGTAAAAATAAAGAAAAACCCTTGAATGAGTAGGTGTTCTAAAAAAATTGACCGGTAGTGTACCTATTTCAAAACCAAAATGTATAAAACAAGATTAAATCTGCAAGCAGTATTACCGAGTTTCAAGCTGGACACTCAGTTGCTTCATTATATGGCAAGAAAAGCCTATCTAACCTATTATTATGGCCTCTGACATTACCCACTAAGTTAAACCTAAAAGTATGATCAGCTCAGAAACAACTTGTCACAGCTGTTGAAGGAGGAGAACCAAGGTTCAGTGTGGTGAGCGTACATTTTCTTTTTATTAATCAAAGTGACGCCGAACAAACAAATAACACTACAAAAACAAACCGTGACGCTCAAAGGCCCTAAACAAAGTCAACTTCCCACAAAGAAAGGAGGGAAAACGGGCTACCTAAGTATGGTTCCCAATCAGAGACAACGATAGACAGCTGTCCCTGATTGAGAACCAGACCCGGCCAAAACATAGAAATACACAAATGATAGATAACAACACATAGAATGCCGACCCCACATCACACCCTGACCAAACCAAATAGAGACATAAAAAGGCTCTCTAAGGTCCGGGCGTGACACAACTGGTACCATTATCAGACACAAACACTGTTTTGCTCAACAATCGACCATGTTAACTGATGCTATAGATAAACGCAGCAAAAAAAGAAACATCCTCTCGCTCTCAAATGCGCTTATTTTCAGCTAACTTAACATGTGTAAATATTTGTATGAACATAACAAGATTCAACAACTGAGACATAAACTGAACAAGTTCCACAGACATGTGACTAACAGAAATGGAATAATGTGTCCCTGAACAAAGGGGGGGGGGGGGGGGGGGGGTTAAAATCTAAAGTAACAGTCAGTATCTGGTGTGCTCGAACCTAGCGGAGAGCCACTGAATACTCGACAGTGGCTTCCTCATCTCATCGCTACTCCATCATCGCTCATCTAAACATATATGAAGAGTTGAACGCAATATGGTGGATGGACAACTACCAGGTCTCTACTTTCACCTGTCCACTTCTGTCACATCATTGCATATCTGAAGCAAAGGAGTTTAGAGGAGGAAGGAAGGTATAAGGAGTGGTGAGGAGGAAGGGGGAAGGGAAGGAGTAGAGAGGAGGAAGGAGGAAGGGAAAGAGTGGAGAGAAGGAAGGTGGGAGGAGTTTATAGGAGGAAGGAAGGTAAGAAGGAGTGGAGAGGAGAAATTGAAGGAGTGGAGAGGGGGTAGAGAAGAGGTGGAGAGAAGGAATGTGGAAGGGAAGGAGTGGAGAAAGGAGGAAGGGAAGGAAATAGAGAGGAGGAAGGGAAGGAATGGAGAGGAGGAAGGGAAGGTAGAGAGGAGGGAGGAGGAAGGGAAGGAGTGGAGAGGAGGTTGTTGGAAGGGAAAGAGTGGAACAGATGAAGGGAAGGAGTGGAGAGGAGGAAGGTGAGAGGGAAGGAGTGGAGAGGAGGAAGGTGAAAGGCAAGGAGTGGAGAGAAGGAAGGAGGAGGAAAAGGAGTAGAGAGGAGGAAGGTGAAAGGGAAGGAGTGGAGAGGAGGAAGGTGAAAGGGAAGGAGTGGAGAGAAGGAAGGAGGAGGAAAAGGAGTAGAGAGGAGGAAGGGGGAAGGGAAGGAGCAGAGAGGAGGAAGCCACTTTAACTAAACCCCACATGACTCAGGAAGAACTGATCTCGCATGAGGCAGTGTCAGCTGTCCGAGCGGGGAGGGGGACGGCGGGTGGTGATGAGGGGTCTATTACATTTCACATGTTCCAGAATGGATTCCACAGAGTGCCCCACACTGAGAACAAGGCTATATATAGCCTACCAGTTGCAACAGGAGTTAAAGGGTCGGGACAGCTGAGGGAGAGAGACCAGCAGCCCCGCAGTACACTCCTTATGGTTCAAATCACAAAGACCGAGCCTCCTTATACCACAAAGGCCCAACCCTTAACTCCTCTTTCCAGGCTGGGCAGTGAAGAGAGCCTAAGCTCAGAGCTCTGCCGTGTGGACAGGAGACAGACAGGACAGACACCAAGGACCAAGACGCCCTAGGTCTCTTGTTCCCTGCTTATCGACTGGGAGTTGTCCCCCTGGACCGAGGCACCATGGCTCTGTCCATCGACCCAACGGAGGAGCCCAGGATGTACCAGCAGACCCTGTTGCAGGACGGACTCTATGATCTACTGGAGAATGACAAGCTGGTGGACTGTGTCCTGAAGATCAAGGGCAAGGAGTTCCCCTGCCACCGTCTGGTGCTGTGTGCCTGCTCGTCCTTCTTTAGGGCCCTGTTCCTGTCAGATCTGGAAGAGGAGAAGAAGAGAGAGGTGGTGTTGGAGGATGTAGAGCCGGGGGTCATGGGTCTGATTCTGAAGTACCTCTATACCTCCACCATTAACGTGACAGAGCAGAATGTCCAGGACATCTTCTCTGTAGCCAACATGTTCCAGATCCCCTCGATCTTCACAGTGTGTGTCTCCTTCCTCCAGAAGAAACTCAGTCTCAGTAACTGTCTGGCTATATTCCGACTGGGCCTGATGCTGGACTGTCCTCGCCTCGCTGTCTCCGCTCGCAACTATGCCTGCGAACGCTTCCAGCTCATCTCCCGTGACGATGAGTTCCTGACGCTGGGGCCCAGCGAGCTGGCAGCTATCTTGACAGCGGACACACTGAATGTAGAAACAGAGGAAGAGGTGTTTGAGGCCGTGGAGAAGTGGGTCGGTCAAGATGTGGAGAACAGGCTGAAGGAACTACCCGGACTGATGGACTGTGTCAGACTCAGACTGGTCCAGAAGGACTACTTTACTGAGATGGTGAGCAGTATGGTCTAGTGTTAAATCTCCCTGTCCCACCAGGTGGAGAAGCAGGTGATACTGATACATCTCCCTGTCCCACCAGGTGGAGAAGCAGGTGATACTGATACATCTCCCTGTCCCACCAGGTGGAGAAGCAGGTGATACTGATACATCTCCCTGTCCCACCAGGTGGAGAAGCAGGTGATTGTTGTATTAAATCTCCCTGTCCCACCAGGTGGAGAAGCAGGTGATTGTTGTATTAAACCTCCCTGTCCCACCAGGTGAAGAAACAAGTGATTGTTGTATTAAATCTCCCTGTCCCACCAGGTGGAGAAGCAGGTGATACTGATACATCTCCCTGTCCCACCAGGTGAAGAAACAAGTGATTGTTGTATTAAATCTCCCTGTCCCACCAGGTGGAGAAGCAGGTGATACTGATACATCTCCCTGTCCCACCAGGTGGAGAAGCAGGTGATACTGATACATCTCCCTGTCCCACCAGGTGGAGAAGCAGGTGATACTGATACATCTCCCTGTCCCACCAGGTGGAGAAGCAGGTGATTCTGATACATCTCCCTGTCCCACCAGGTGGAGAAGCAGGTGATTCTGATACATCTCCCTGTCCCACCAGGTGGAGAAGCAGGTGATACTGATACATCTCCCTGTCCCACCAGGTGGAGAAGCAGGTGATACTGATACATCTCCCTGTCCCACCAGGTGGAGAAGCAGGTGATACTGATACATCTCCCTGTCCCACCAGGTGGAGAAGCATGAGTGGATCTGCTCCAACCCTGAAATGGAGAAGAGGCTTCAAATGGTCAGAGACGCTCGTGCTGGAAAACTGCCTGACCTCCCGCCTCAGAAGAAAACAAAGAAGAAGACGGAAGAAAATAAGACAGAGCAGAAGGGAGGAGAGGAGAAGGAGGGAGAGGAAGAGGAGGAGGAGGAGGAGGAGGAGGCTCTACTCCCGGGGATCTTGAATGATCAACTGCGTTTTGGGATGTTCCTGAGAGACCTGGTGTTCATGGTGAGTGACACGGGGGCGGTGGCGTACGACCCCACAGGGAACGACTGTTACGTCGCCTCGCTCTCCACTCAGATCCCCAAGAACCATGCCTCCCTTGTCACCAAAGAGAACCAGATCTTTGTTGCTGGGGGGCTGTTCTACAATGAGCTGAACAAGGAGGATCCTCTCAGCTCCTACTTCCTACAGGTAGGATGTTATAATTATTATACACCTGTTATTAATACAGGTAGGATGTTATAATTATTATACACCTGTTATTAATACAGGTAGGATGTTATAATTATTATACACCTGTTATTAATACAGGTAGGATGTTATTATCATGTTATTATCAAATTTTGGATCTGCATTGAGTACAGGTGTCTTCTGCATGGTCACCAAGTCATTGAGTAGAGGTATCTTCTGCATGGTCACCAAGTCATTGAGTAGAGGTATCTTCTGCATGGTCACCAAGTCATTGAGTACAGGTGTCTTCTGCATGGTCACCAAGTCATTGAGTAGATGTATCTTCTGCATGGTCACCAAGTCATTGAGTAGAGGTATCTTCTGCATGGTCACCAAGTCATTGAGTAGAGGTATCTTCTGCATGGTCACCAAGTCATTGAGTAGAGGTATCTTCTGCATGGTCACCAAGTCATTGAGTAGAGGTATCTTCTGCATGGTCACCAAGTCATTGAGTAGAGGTATCTTCTGCATGGTCACCAAGTCATTGAGTAGAGGTATCTTCTGCATGGTCACCAAGTCATTGAGTAGATGTATCTTCTGCATGGTCACCAAGTCATTGAGTAGAGGTATCTTCTGCATGGTCACCAAGTCATTGAGTAGAGGTATCTTCTGCATGGTCACCAAGTCATTGAGTAGAGGTATCTTCTGCATGGTCACCAAGTCATTGAGTAGAGGTATCTTCTGCATGGTCACCAAGTCATTGAGTAGAGGTATCTTCTGCATGGTCACCAAGTCATTGAGTAGAGGTATCTTCTGCATGGTCACCAAGTCATTGAGTAGAGGTATCTTCTGCATGGTCACCAAGTCAACACACCAGTAGGCCTAGTTACACCATTCTCCCTCGCTCTCTGGGATCCTATTGAAGATGCCATAGAGCGGGGGAGACCTCCCTCCTCCACATTATAGATGTTATAATGTGTCTGTTTCCATTACAGAGATGCTGACTGTCTGTCTGTCTGTCTGTCTGTCTGTCTGTCTGTCTGTCTGTCTGTCTGTCTGGTTGTCTGTCTGTCTGTCTGTCTGTCTGGTTGTCTGTCTGTCTGTCTGTCTGTCTGGCTGGTTGTCTGTCTGTCTGTCTGTCTGTCTGTCTGTCTGTCTGTCTGTCTGTCTGTCTGTCTGTCTGTCTGTCTGTCTGTCTGGCTGGCTGGCTGGCTGGCTGGCTGGTTGTCTGTCTGTCTGTGTCTGTCTGTCTGTCTGTCTGTCTGTCTGGTTGTCTGTCTGTCTGTCTGTCTGTCTGTCTGTCTGTCTGTCTGGTTGTCTGTCTGTCTGTCTGTCTGTGTCTGTCTGTCTGTCTGTCTGTCTGTCTGTCTGTCTGACTGTCTGTCTGTCTGTCTGTCTGTCTGTCTGTCTGTCTGTCTGTCTGTCTGTCTGTCTGTCTGTCTGTCTGTCCATAGATCTGTCTGTCCTGTCAATATCTCAGCATGTAGACAGCTAGCCTGTCTCTGACCTCTGACATCTGTGACCTCGCAGTACGACCCAGTGAGTGCTGATTGGCTGGGCATGCCCCCCATCCCCTCGCCCCGTTTCCTGTTTGGCCTGGCTGAGGCGGAGAACAGCATCTTCATGGTGGGAGGGAAGGAGCTGAAGGAGCAGGAGTCCAATACACTGGACTCAGTGCTGGTCTATGACAGACAGTAAGTTACAGTCTATGTGACAGCACCAGTAAAAGCACCCAGTAACTGTCCTGTCTATGTGACCTGAATGCTCTCGTTGGCTGGCCCTCGTTTCATATTCGTCGCCAAACCCACTGGCTCCGGGTCATCTATAAGTCTTTGCTAGGTAAAGCCCTGCCTTATCTCAGCTCACTGGTCACCACAGCAACACCCACACGTAGCACGCGCTCTAGCAGGTATATCTCACTGGTCATCCCCAAAGCAAACAACACCCACCCGTAGCACGCGCTCCAGCAGGTATATCTCACTGGTCATCCCCAAAGCCAACACCCACCCATAGCACGCGCTCCAGCAGGTATATCTCACTGGTCATCCCCAAAGCCAACACCCGCCCGTAGCACGCGCTCTAGCAGGTATATCTCACTGGTCATCCCCAAAGCCAACACCCACCCGTAGCACGCGCTCCAGCAGGTATATGTCACTGGTCATCCCCAAAGCCAACACCCACCCGTAGCACGCGCTCTAGCAGGTATATCTCACTGGTCATCCCCAAAGCCAACACCCACCCGTAGCACGCGCTCCAGCAGGTATATCTCACTGGTCATCCCCAAAGCCAACACCCACCCGTAGCACGCGCTCCAGCAGGTATATCTCACTGGTCACCCCCAAAGCCAATTCCTCCTTTGGCCGCCTGTCCTTCCAGTTCTCTGCTGCCTGCGACTGGAACGAATTGCAAAAATCACTGAAAGCTGGAGACTCATATCTCCCTCACTAACTTTAAACATCAGTTGTCAGAGCAGCTTACTGTCAGGTGTGTGCGTACTGGGAGCGGAGTCAGGTGCAGGAGAGCAGAGAGTTGTGAACAGGCTCACACTTTATTTAGGCAGGAGAAACCAACAGACTGACGCCACTGCGTCATAACCTCCAGCCCACAGGCAAAAGTGCAAACGTGAAAACAGTCACAATAATACTATATAAACACAATAACATACCTCGTGAAATAAAACACGGAATAAACGCATACCAGTAAAGAGCGTCAGCATAGACACGTAACACAAAACAATCTGACACAAAGACATGAGGGGCAACAGAGGAATGCAGTGTGATTGGGGAATGAAAACCAGCAGGGAACAAGACAAAACAAATGGATAAATGAGAAATGGAGATGCGATGGCTAGAAAGCCGGTGACGTCAAACGCCGCACAAACAAGGAGAGGAGCCGACTTCGGCGGAAGTCGTGACACTTACCGATCACTGCACCTGTACATAGCCCATCTGTAAATAGCCCATCCAACTACCACATCCCCATATTGTTATTTATTTTTGCTCTTTTGCACCCCAGTATCTCTACTTGCACATCATCAATTTGTAATTATTTCGCCACTACGGCCTATTTATTGCCTTACCTCCCTAATCTTCTCCATGGCCTATTTATTGCCTTACCTCCCTAATCTTCTCCATGGCCTATTTATTGCCTTACCTCCCTAATCTTCTCCATGGCCTATTTATTGCCTTACCTCCCTAATCTTCTCCATGGCCTATTTATTGCCTTACCTCCCTAATCTTACTCCATGGCCTATTTATTGCCTTACCTCCCTAATCTTCTCCATGGCCTATTTATTGCCTTACCTCCCTAATCTTCTCCATGGCCTATTTATTGCCTTACCTCCCTAATCTTCTCCATGGCCTATTTATTGCCTTACCTCCCTAATCTTCTCCATGGCCTATTTATTGCCTTACCTCCCTAATCTTCTCCATGGCCTATTTATTGCCTTACCTCCCTAATCTTCTCCATGGCCTATTTATTGCCTTACCTCCCTAATCTTCTCCATGGCCTATTTATTGCCTTACCTCCCTAATCTTCTCCATGGCCTATTTATTGCCTTACCTCCCTAATCTTCTCCATGGCCTATTTATTGCCTTACCTCCCTAATCTTCTCCATGGCCTATTTATTGCCTTACCTCCTAATCTTCTCCATGGCCTATTTATTGCCTTACCTCCCTAATCTTCTCCATGGCCTATTTATTGCCTTACCTCCCTAATCTTCTCCATGGCCTATTTATTGCCTTACCTCCCTAATCTTCTCCATGGCCTATTTATTGCCTTACCTCCCTAATCTTACTCCATTTCCACACACTGTATATACATTTCTCTATTATTGAAACACTTACCTCCCTCACTAGCTTTAAGCACCAACTGTCAGAGCAGCTCACAGATTACTGCACCTGTACATAGCCCACCTATAATTTAGCCCAAACAACTACCTCTTTCCCAACTGTATTTAATTTATTTATTTATTTTGCTCCTTTGCACCCCATTATTTTTATTTCTACTTTGCACATTATTCCATTGCAAAACTACCATTCCAGTGTTTTACTTGCTATATTGTATTTACTTTGCCACCATGGCCTTTTTTGCCTTTACCTCCCTTCTCACCTAATTTGCTCACATCGTATATAGACTTGTTTTTTTTACTGTATTATTGACTGTACGTTTGTTTACTCCATGTGTAACTCTGTGTTGTTGTTTGTGTCAAACTGCTTTGCTTTATTTTGGCCAGGTCGCAGTTGTAAATGAGAACTTGTTCTCAACTGGCCTCCCTGGTTAAATAAAGGTGAAAAAAATAAAAAATAATAAACAATAGAGATATGAATCACAACACAATGGAAGAGTCATTCATCCTGCTGCTTCAGAGGAGTGATGTAATCAGGATGTTGTCAAATTGTTAGAATGTAGTCTGAGCTAGCAGTCTAATGTGTACCTCTCTGTGTTTGTCCTCCTCAGGTCTTTTAAATGGGGCGAGTCTGACCCCATACCGTACCCCGTCTACGGCCACGCTACTGTGTCTCACAACGGTCTTATCTATGTGATCGGAGGAAAATCAGATAGCAAGTGAGTTATTAACGTGATACTGCATTCTCTTCCACACTGTTGGTGTAGAGCTCAGTCACGGTGTAGAGCTCAGTCACCGTGTTCAGCTCAGTCACGGTGTAGAGCTCAGTCACGGTGTAGAGCTCAGTCACGGTGTAGAGCTCAGTCACCGTGTAGAGCTCAGTCACCGTGTTCAGCTCAGTCACCGTGTAGAGCTCAGTCACGGTATAGAGCTCAGTTACGGTGTAGAGCTCAGTCACCGTGTTCAGCTCAGTCACCGTGTACAGCTCAGTCACCGTGTAGAGCTCAGTCACCGTGTTCAGCTCAGTCACCGTGTAGAGCTCAGTCACGGTATAGAGCTCAGTCACGGTGTAGAGCTCAGTCACGGTGTAGAGCTCAGTCACGGTGTACAGCTCAGTCACCGTGTAGAGCTCAGTCACCGTGTTCAGCTCAGTCACCGTGTAGAGCTCAGTCACGGTATAGAGCTCAGTCACGGTGTAGAGCTCAGTCACGGTGTAGAGCTCAGTCACGGTGTGCAGCTCAGTCACCGTGTAGAGCTCAGTCACCGTGTAGAGCTCAGTCACGGTGTAGAGCTCAGTCACGGTGTGCAGCTCAGTCACCGTGTAGAGCTCAGTCACGGTGTAGAGCTCAATCACCGTGTTCAGCTCAGTCACCGTGTAGAGCTCAGTCACGGTGTAGAGCTCAGTCACGGTATAGAGCTCAGTCACAGTATAGAGCTCAGTCACCGTGTTCAGCTCAGTCACGGTATAGAGCTCAGTCACCGTGTACAGCTCAGTCACCGTGTTCAGCTCAGTCACGGTATAGAGCTCAGTCACCGTGTACAGCTCAGTCACCGTGTTCAGCTCAGTCACGGTATAGAGCTCAGTCACCGTGTAGAGCTCAGTCACCGTGTTCAGCTCAGTCACGGTGTAGAGCTCAGTCACGGTGTAGAGCTCAGTTACGGTGTAGAGCTCAGTCACCGTGTTCAGCTCAGTCACGGTATAGAGCTCAGTCACCGTGTAGAGCTCAGTCACCGTGTTCAGCTCAGTCACGGTGTAGAGCTCAGTCACGGTGTAGAGCTCAGTCACGGTGTAGAGCTCAGTCACCGTGTTCAGCTCAGTCACCGTGTTCAGCTCAGTCACGGTATAGAGCTCAGTCACGGTGTAGAGCTCAGTCACCGTGTTCAGCTCAGTCACCGTGTTCAGCTCAGTCACCGTGTTCAGCTCAGTCACGGTGTAGAGTTAAGTCACGGTGTAGAGTTCAGTCACGATGTAGAGCTCAGTCACGGTGTAGAGCTCAGTCACCGTGTTCAGCTCAGTCACCGTGTTCAGCTCAGTCACGGTGTACAGCTCAGTCACCGTGTTCAGCTCAGTCACGGTGTACAGCTCAGTCACCGTGTTCAGCTCAGTCACGGTGTAGAGCTCAGTTAGGACAGTATGATCACTAACAACAACAACTATTACTACTGCTGCTGCTACTACTAGGATGTGTGTCTGTCCTGTAGGAAGGTGACGAAGAGGATGTGTGTGTACTATGCACAGCGGTTTGAGTGGAAGGAGCTGGCTCCGATGACGCTGGCCCGCTCTCTGTTTGGAGCCACCATCCATAAAGACAAGATCTACGTAGCAGCAGGCGTCACAGACACCGGCCTGACAGACACCATGGAGGTCTACGACATCAACACCAACAAGTCAGTAGCAAGCCTGCAGCCTCAAAGTGTGTGTGTGTGTGTGTGTGTGTGTGTGTGTGTGTGTGTGTGTGTGTGTGTGTGTGTGTGTGTGTGTGTGTGTGTGTGTGTGTGTGTGTGTGTGTGTGTGTGTGTGTGTGTGTGTGTGTGTGTGTGACAGACTTCATGGAGGTCTACGATAGTAACACCAACAAGTCAGATTTCACATTACTGAAAGTGTACCGAAGTCTGAGTTCACTGTGCTGCCAACATATTCTCTCTGGGAGCTGATGATGATTCAAGACAACAATGAACAGTGCCTGATTTACCTTTACTCATATGGCTGTTAAACCCGTGTCTCCAGGTGGTCAGACTTCGTGGAGTTCCCTCAGGGTCGTAGCTCCCTCAGTCTGGCATCGGTGGCCGGGGGTCTCTACGCTGTTGGAGGCTTCGCCATGATGCCCAGCGAGGACAAGGAGGAACTCCTCCCCAAGGAGATGAATGACATCTGGAGGTGAGGAACAAACTGACGTTGGGTTGGAGGCAGGGAGAGTCAGGGCTGTGGTTGGAGGCAGGGAGAGTCAGGGCTGTGGTTGGAGGCAGGGAGAGTCAGGGCTATGGTTGGAGGCAGGGAGAGTCAGGGCTATGGTTGGAGGCAGAGAGAGTCAGGGCTATGGTTGGAGGCAGGGAGAGTCAGGGCTATGGTTTGGCAGGGAGAGTCAGGGCGGTGGTTGGAGGCAGGGAGAGTCAGGGCTGTGGTTGGAAGCGGGGAAGTTCAGGGCTATGGTTGGAGGCAGGGAAAGTCGTGGCTATGGTTGGAGGTGGGGAAGGTCAGAGCTATGTTTGGAGGCAGGGAAAACCGGGGCTATGGTTGGAGGCAGGGAGAGTGATGGCTATGGTTGGAGGCAGGGAGAGTCAGGGCTATGGTTGGAGGCAGGGAAGGTCAGGGCTGTGGTTGGAGGCAGGGAGAGTCAGGGCTATGGTGGGAGGCAGGGAAGGTCAGGGCGTTGTGATTGGAGTCAGGGAATGTCAGGGCTATGGTTGGAAGGAAGGTCAGGACTATGGTTGGAGGCAGGGAAGGTCACGGCTATGGTTGAAAGGAAGGTCTGGCTATTGTTGGAGGCAGGGAAGGTCATGGCTATGGTTGGAGGCAGGGAAGGTCAGGGCTATGGTTGGAGGCAGGGAGAGTCAGGGCTGTGGTTGGAGGCAGGGAAGTACAGGGCTTTGATTGTAGGCAGGGAAGGTCAGGGCTATGGTTGAAAGGAAGGTCTGGCTATTGTTGGAGGCAGGGAAGGTCATGGCTATGGTTGGAGGCAGGGAAGGTCAGGGCTATGGTTGGAGGCAGGGAGAGTCAGGGCTGTGGTTGGAGGCAGGGAAGTACAGGGCTTTGATTGTAGGCAGGGAAGGTCAGGGCTATGGTTGGAGGCAGGGAAGGTCAGGGCTGTTTGGAAGCAGGGAGAGTTAGGGCTGTGGTTGGAGGCAGGAAGAGTCAGGGCTGTGGTTGGAGGCAGGAAGAGTCAGGGCTGTGGTTGGAGGCAGGAAAAGTCAGGGCTATGGTTGGAGGCAGGGAGAGTCAGGGCTGTGGTTGGAGGCAGGGAGAGTCAGGGCTGTGGTTGGAGGCAGGAAGAGTCAGGGCTGTGGTTGGAGGCAGGAAGAGTCAGTGCTATGGTTGGAGGCAGAGAGAGTCAGGGCTATGGTTGGAGGCAGGGAGAGTCAGGGCGATGGTTGGAGGCAGAGAGAGTCAGGGCTATTGTTGGAGGCAGGGAAGGTCATGGCTATGGTTGGAGGCAGGGAAGGTCAGGGCTATGGTTGGAGGCAGGGAGAGTCAGGGCTGTGGTTGGAGGCAGGGAAGTACAGGGCTTTGATTGTAGGCAGGGAAGGTCAGGGCTATGGTTGGAGGCAGGGAAGGTCAGGGCTGTTTGGAAGCAGGGAGAGTTAGGGCTGTGGTTGGAGGCAGGAAGAGTCAGGGCTGTGGTTGGAGGCAGGAAGAGTCAGGGCTGTGGTTGGAGGCAGGAAAAGTCAGGGCTATGGTTGGAGGCAGGGAGAGTCAGGGCTGTGGTTGGAGGCAGGGAGAGTCAGGGCTGTGGTTGGAGGCAGGAAGAGTCAGGGCTGTGGTTGGAGGCAGGAAGAGTCAGTGCTATGGTTGGAGGCAGAGAGAGTCAGGGCTATGGTTGGAGGCAGGGAGAGTCAGGGCGATGGTTGGAGGCAGAGAGAGTCAGGGCTATTGTTGGAGGCAGGGAGAGTCAGGGCTGTGATTGGAGGCAGGGAGAGTCGGGGCGATGGTTGGAGGCAGGGAGAGTCAGGGCTATGGTTGGAGGCAGGGAAGGTCAGGGCTATGGTTGGTAGGAAGGTCAGGACTATGTTTGGAGGCAGGGAAGTTCAGGGATATTGTTGGAGGCAGGGAAAATCAGGGCTATAGTTGGAGGCAGGAAAGTTCAGGGCTATGGTTGGAGGCAGGGAGAGTGATGGCTATGGTTGGAGGCAGGGAGAGTCAGGGCTGTGGTTGGAGGCAGGGAAGGTCAGGGCTATGATTGGAGGCAGGGGAGGTCAGGGCTATGGTTGGAGACAGGGAAGGTCAGGGCTATGGTTGGAAGGAAGGTCAGGACTATGGTAGGAGGCAGGGAAGTTCAGGGCTATTGTTGGAGGCAGGGAGAGTGATGGCTATGGTTGGAGGCAGGGAGAGTCAGGACTATTGTCGGAAGCAGGGAAGGACAGGGCTATGGTTGGAGGCAGGGAAGGTCAGGGCTATGGTTCGAGGCAGGGAAGGTCAGGGCTATAGTTGGACGCAGGGAGAGTGATGGCTATTGTTGGAGGCAGGGATGGTCGGGGCTATGGTTGGAGGCAGAGAGAGTCAGTGTAATGGTTGGAAGCAGATAATTTCAGGGCTATGGTGGGAGGCAGGGAGAGTCAGGGCTGTGGTTGGAGGCAGGGAAGGTCAGGGCTATGATTGGAGGCAGGGAAGGTCAGGGCTATGGTTGGAGGCAGAGAAAATCAGGGCTATAGTTGGAGGCAGGGAGAGTCAGAGCTATGGTTGGAGGCAGGGAAGGTCAGGGCTATAGTTGAGGGCAGGAGGAGTCAGGGCTATGGTTGGAGGCAGGGAGAGTCAGGGCTGTGGTTGGAGGCAGGGAAGGTCGGGCTATGGTTGGATGCAGAGAGAGTCAGTGATATGGTTGGAGGCAGAGAAGGTCAGGGCTATGGTTGGAGGCAGGGAGAGTGTTGGCTATGGTTGGAGGCAGGGAGAGTCAGGGCTGTGGTTGGAGCAGGGAAGGTCGGGGCTATGATTGGAGGCAGGGAAGGTCATGGCTATGGTTGGAGACGGGGAAGGTCAGGGCTATGGTTGGAAGGAAGGTCAGGACTATGGTTGGAGGCAGGGAAGTTCAGGGCTATTGTTGGACGCAGGGAAAATCAGGGCTATAGTTGGAGGCAGGGAAGTTCAGGGCTATGGTTGGAGGCAGGGAAGTCAGGGCTATGGTTGGAGGTGGGGCAGGTCAGAGCTATGGTTGGAGGCAGGGAAGGTCAGAGCTATGGTTGGAGATAGGGAAAATCGGGGCTATGGTTGGAGGCTGGGAAGGTCAGGGCTATGGTTGGAGGCAGGGAGAGTGATGGCTATGGTTGGAGGCAGGGAGAGTCAGGGCTATTGTCGGAAGCAGGGAAGGACAGGGCTATGGTTGGAGGCAGGGAAGGTCAGGGCTATGGTTCGAGGCAGGGAAGGTCAGGGCTATAGTTGGACGCAGGGAGAGTGATGGCTATGGTTGGAGGCACGGAGAGTCAGGGCTATTGTTGGAGGCAGGGATGGTCGGGGCTATGGTTGGAGGCAGAGAGAGTCAGTGTAATGGTTGGAAGCAGATAATTTCAGGGCTATGGTGGGAGGCAGGTAGAGTCAGGGCTGTGGTTGGAGGCAGGGAAGGTCGGGGCTATGATTGGAGGCAGGGAAGGTCAGGGCTATGGTTGGAGGCAGAGAAAATCAGGGCTATAGTTGGAGGCAGGGAGAGTCAGAGCTATGGTTGGAGGCAGGGAAGGTCAGGGCAATAGTTGAGGGCAGGAGGAGTCAGGGCTATGGTTGGAGGAAGGGAGAGTCAGGGCTGTGGTTGGAGGCAGGGAAGGTCGGGATATGGTTGGATGCAGAGAGAGTCAGTGATATGGTTGGAGGCAGAGAAGGTCAGGGCTATGGTTGGAGGCAGGGAGAGTGATGGCTATGGTTGGAGGCAGGGAGAGCCAGGGCTGTGGTTGGAGGCAGGGAAGGTCGGGGCTATGATTGGAGGCAGGGAAGGTCATGGCTATGGTTGGAGACGGGGAAGGTCAGGGCTATGGTTGGAAGGAAGGTCAGGACTATGGTTGGAGGCAGGGAAGTTCAGGGCTATTGTTGGACGCAGGGAAAATCAGGGCTATAGTTGGAGGCAGGGAAGTTCAGGGCTATGGTTGGAGGCAGGGAAAGTCAGGGCTATGGTTGGAGGTGGGGCAGGTCAGAGCTATGGTTGGAGGCAGGGAAGGTCAGGGCTATGGTTGGAAGGAAGGTCAGGACTCTGGTTGGAGGCAGGGAAGGTCACGGCTATGGTTGAAAGGAAAGTCTGGCTATTGTTGGAGGCAGGGAAGGTCATGGCTATGGTTGGAGGCCGGGAAGGTCAGGTCTATGGTTGGAGGCAGGGAGAGTCGGGGCTGTGGTTAGAGGCAGGGAATGTCAGGGATTTGATTGTAGGCAGGGAAGGTCAGGGCTATGGTTGGAGGCAGGGAAGGTCAGGGCTATGGTTGGAGGCAGGGAGAGTCAGGGCTATGGTTGGAGGCAGGGAGAGGCAGGGCTACGGTTGGAGGCAGGGAAGGTCAGGGCTGTGATTGGAAGCAGGGAAGGTCAGGGCTATGGTTGGAAGGAAGGTCAGGACTATGGTTGGAGGCAGGGAAGTTCAGGGATATTGTTGGAGGCAGGGAGAGTGATGGCTATGGTTGGAGGCAGGGAGAGTCAGGGCTATTGTTGGAGGCAGAGAAGGTCAGGGCTATGGTTGGAGGCAGGGAAGATCAGGGCTGTGATTGGAGGCAGGGAAGGTCAGGGCTATGGTTGGAAGGAAGGTCAGGACTATGTTTGGAGGCAGGGAAGTTCAGGGATATTGTTGGAGGCAGGGAAAATCAGTGCTATAGTTAGAGGCAGGAAAGTTCAGGGCTATGGTTGGAGGCAGGGAGAGTCATGGCTATGGTTGGAGGTGGGGAAGGTCAGGGCTATGGTTGGAGGCAGGGAGAGTCAGGGCTATAGTTGGAGGCAGGGAGAGTGATGGCTATGGTTGGAGGCAGGGAGAGTCAGGGCTATTGTTGGAGGCAGAGAAGGTCAGGGCTATGGTTGGAGGCAGGGAGAGTCAGGGCTATTGTTGGAGGCAGAGAAGGTCAGGGCTATGGTTGGAGGCAGGGAGAGTCAGGGCTATGGTTGGTGGTGGGGATGGTCAGAGCTATGGTTGTAGGCAGGGAAAATCAGGGCTATGGTTGGAGGCGGGGAAGGTCAGGGCTATGGTTGGAAGGAAGGTCAGGACTCTGGTTGGAGGCAGGGAAGGTCGACCTATTCTGTCCTCTTACCTGACGTCCTATTATGTCCTCTTACCTGACGTTCTGTTCTGTCCTCTTACCTGACATTCTGTTCTGTCCTCTTACCTGATATTCTGTTCTGTCCTCTTACCTGACGTCCTATTCTGTTCTCTTACCTGACGTCCTATTCTGTCCTCTTACCTGACGTTCTGTTCTGTCCTCTTACCTGATATTCTGTTCTGTCCTCTTACCTGACGTCCTATTCTGTCCTCTTACCTGACATTCTGTTCTGTCCTCTTACCTGATGTTCTGTTCTGTCCTCTTACCTGACGTCCTATTCTGTCCTCTTACCTGACGTCCTATTCTGTCCTCTTACCTGACGTTCTGTTCTGTCCTCTTACCTGACCTCCTGTTCTGTCCTCTTACCTGACATTCTGTTCTGTCCTTTTACCTGACCTCCTGTTCTGTCCTCTTACCTGACCTCATGTTCTGTCCTCTTACCTGACGTTCTGTTCTGTCCTTTTACCTGACCTCCTGTTCTGTCCTCTTACCTGACCTCATGTTCTGTCCTCTTACCTGACCTTCTGTTCTGTCCTCTTACCTGACCTCCTGTTCTGTCCTTTTACCTCACGTCCTGTTCTGTCCTCTTACCTGTTGTCCTGTTTTGTCTTCTTACCAAACGTCCTGCCTGTTCTGTCCTCTTACCTGACCTCCTGTTCTGTCCTATTACCTGACTTCCTGTTCTGTCCTCTTACCTGACGTCTTCTTCTGTCCTGTTACCTGATGTCTTCTTACCTAACACCCTGTTCTGTCCTCTTACCTGACGTCCTATTCTGTCCTCTTACCTGACGTTCTGTTCTGTCCTCTTACCTGTTGTCCCGTTTTGTCTTCTTACCAAACGTCCTGCCTGTTCTGTCCTCTTACCTGACCTCCCGTTCTGTCCTATTACCTGACTTCCTGTTCTGTCCTCTTACCTGACGTCTTCTTCTGTCCTGTTACCTGATGTCTTCTTACTTAACACCCTGTTCTGTCCTCTTACCTGACGTCCTATTCTGTCCTCTTACCTGACGTTCTGTTCTGTCCTCTTACCTGACGTCCTATTCTGTCCTCTTACCTGACGTTCTGTTCTGTCCTCTTACCTGACATTCTGTTCTGTCCTCTTACCTGACATTCTGTTCTGTCCTCTTACCTGACATTCTGTTCTGTCCTCTTACCTGACGTCCGTTCTGTCCTCTTACCTGACGTCTGTTCTGTCCTCTTACCTGACGTCCTATTCTGTCCTCTTACCTGACGTTCTGTTCTGTCCTCTTACCTGACGTTCTGTTCTGTCCTCTTACCTGACCTCCGTTCTGTCCTCTTACCTGACACCCTATTCTGTCCTCTTACCTGACGTTCTGTTCTGTCCTCTTACCTGACGTTCTGTTCTGTCCTCTTACCTGACGTTCTGTTCTGTCCTCTTACCTAACACCTTGTTCTGTCCTCTTTCCTGAAATTCTGTTCTTTCCTTTTACCTGACATCCTGTTCTCTCCTCTTACCTGACATCCTGTTCTGTCCTCTTACCTAACACCCTGTTCTGTCATCTTACCTGACCTCATGTTCTGTCCTCTTACCTAACACCCTGTTCTGTCCTCTTACCTGACATTCTGTTCTGTCCTCTTACCTGACATTCTGTTCTGTCCTCTTACCTGACATTCTGTTCTGTCCTCTTACCTAACACCCTGTTCTGTCCTCTTACCTGACCTCCTATTCTGTCCTCTTACCTGACATTCTGTTCTGTCCTCTTACCTGACATTCTGTTCTGTCCTCTTACCTGACCTCCTGTTCTGTCCTCTTACCTGACAGCCTGTTCTGTCCTCTTACCTGACGTTCTCTCCTGTCCTCTTTCCTGATGTCCTGTCCTCTCCTCCTGCAGGTATGACGAGGGGGAAAGGAAGTGGGTGGGTGTTCTGAGGGAGATCCAATACGCCTCTGGGGCCACCATCTTGGGGGCACGACTCAACACGCTTCGACTCACCAAGATGTAACACTCCTCAACACTATGAGACTCACCAAGATGTAACACTCCTCAACACTATGAGACTCACCAAGATGTAACACTCCTCAACACTATGAGACTCACCAAGATGTAACACTCCTCAACACTATGAGACTCACCAAGATGTAACACTCCTCAACACTATGAGACTCACCAAGTTGTAAAGATGTTATATTTTTCACAGTGCCACCTGTTCCAACCCATGACATCTGTTATTTGATCAATTCTGTTGTGTTTGACCTGGAGGGAGTTTGTGAGAGGTCACATTGAAAAGCATCTTTGGGGCCTCCCGAGTGGCGCAGGAAGCAGTCTAAGGCACTGCATTTCAGTGCTTGAGGCATCACTACAGACCCGGGTTCGATCCCAAGCTGTGTCACAACTGTCCGTGACTGGGAATCCCATAGGGCGGCGCACAATTGGCCCAACATCGTCCGGATTAGGGTAGGGTTTGTTGGCAATAAAATGCAAATTAATTACTTAAAAATCATACAATGTGATTTTCTGGACTTTTGTTTTAGATTCCGTCTCTCACAGTTGAAGTGTACCTATTATGAAAATTACAGACCACCTCTACATGCTTTGTAAGTAGGAAAACCTGCAAAATCGGCAGTGTATCAAATACTTGTTCTCTCCACTGTATATTTCTAATAAAAAAATTATATATATATATATATATATATATAATATATATATATATATACATAAAATAGCATATCTGTTTTAGCACAGCTTGAAAGACTGGAATGTAAATGTTGAGTGGCTTAACTGCAGGTTTAAATATTCAATAAAATAATAAAAAGACTGGAACCACAGGAGCTGCACCTCTTCCAACACCACAACACATCTAGAGGACTCTATTATTACAACATGTCTAGAGGACTGTATTATTACAACACGTTTAGAGGACTTTATTATTAACACATCTAGAGGACTCTATTATTACAACATGTCTAGAGGACTGTATTATTACAACACGTTTAGAGGACTCTATTATTACAACATGTCTAGAGGACTGTATTATTACAACACGTTTAGAGGACTTTATTATTAACACATCTAGAGGACTCTATTATTACAACATGTCTAGAGGACTGTATTATTACAACACGTTTAGAGGACTCTATTATTACAACATGTCTAGAGGACTGTATTATTACAACACGTTTAGAGGACTTTATTATTAACACATCTAGAGGACTCTATTATTACAACATGTATAGAGGACTCTATTATTACAACATGTCTAGAGGACTCTATTATCAACACTTCTAGAAGACTCTATTATTGACACGTCTAGAGGACTCTATTATTGACACATCTAGAGGACTCTATTATTAACACGTCTAGAGGACTCTATTATTGACACATCTAGAGGACTCTATTATCAACACGTCTAGAGGACTCTATTATTGACACGTCCAGAGGACTCTATTATTGACACATCTAGAAGACTCTATTATCAACACTTCTAGAGGACTCTATTATTGACACGTCTAGAGGACTCTATAATTGACACATCTAGAGGACTCTATTATCAACACTTCTAGAGGACTATATTATCAACACTTCTAGAGGACTCTATTATTAACACTTCTAGAGGACTCTATTATTAACACTTCTAGAGGACTCTATTATTAACACTTCTAGAGGACTCTATTATTGACACATCTATAGGACTCTATTATCAACACGTCTAGAGGACTCTATTATTAACACATCTAGAGGACTCTATTATTAACACTTCTAGAGGACTCTATTATTGACACTTCTAGAGGACTCTATTATTGACATGTCTAGAGGACTCTATTATTACAACACATCTAGAGGACTCTATTATTACAACACGTCTAGAGGACTCTATTATTAACACATCTAGAGGACTCTATTATTGACACCACTAGAGGGCTCTATTATTAACACATCTAGAGGACTTTTCTATCAACACTTCTAGAGGACTCTATTATTACAACACGTCTAGAGGACTCTATTATTGACACTTCTAGAGGGCTCTATTATTAACACATCTAGAGGACTCTTCTATCAACACTTCTAGAGGACTCTATTATTACAACACGTCTAGAGGATTCTATTATTAACACTTCTAGAGGACTCTATTATTGACACATCTAGAGGACTCTATTATTGACATGTCTAGAGGACTCTATTATTACAACACATCTAGAGGACTCTATTATTGACACGTCTAGAGGACTCTATTATTAACACATCTAGAGGACTCTTCTAGAGGACTCTATTATCAACACTTCTAGAGGACTCTATTATCAACACTTCTAGAGGACTCTACTATTAACACTTCTAGAGGACTCTATTATTAACACTTCTAGAGGACTCTACTATTAACACTTCTAGAGGACTCTATTATTAACACTTCTAGAGGACTCTATTATTAACACTTCTAGAGGACTCTATTATTAACACTTCTAGAGGACTCTATTATTGACACATCTATAGGACTCTATTATCAACACGTCTAGAGGACTCTATTATTAACACTTCTAGAGGACTCTACTATTAACACTTCTAGAGGACTCTATTATTAACACTTCTAGAGGACTCTATTATTAACACTTCTAGAGGACTCTATTATCAACACTTCTAGAGGACTCTATTATTACAACATGTCTAGAGGACTCTATTATCAACACTTCTAGAGGACTCTACTATTACAACATGTCTAGAGGATTCTATTATCAACACTTCTAGAGGACTCTAATATTACAACATGTCTAGAGGACTCTATTATCAACACTTCTAGAGGACTCTACTATTACAACATGTCTAGAGGATTCTATTATCAACACATCTAGAGGACTCTACTATTAACACTTCTAGAGGACTCTATTATCAACACTTCTAGAGGACTACTATTAACACTTCTAGAGGACTCTATTATCAACACTTATAGAGGACTCTACTATTAACACTTCTAGAGGACTCTATTATTACAACACATCTAGAGGACTCTATTATCAACACTTCTAGAGGACTCTCCTGTGATGCCCTCTGGTACCCCCCAAACTCGCTGTGTCCAAATCAACTCCTCTGAGTTTAACTCACATATAATGCTAGCAGTTCACGGGAGCAGACGTAGAGCAGACTTCTGGAGTGGGGAAAGAATGAATGCTTTTCACTGTGTAGATACATTGTGTCAATTAAAACTGTCTAATTGAAGATAAATCATCTGTGTTATTGTTGAATTCATTCATTAAATGTCCATCAGCTGTGACACTAGTAAATCCCTCAGTATGACACAGGAGCCAGATGAGAACTGGGCCACCTTCAGTTTCCAATGTTGTGATCATTGCAGATAGAAATGCCACAAATAGAGCCAATATGATTCCTCGGTCTACATGTCAGAGAGGCGTGTTTGTTCTACATAACATATTTCTGTCTGAAGTTTCCGAGATGTCCTGCTGAACACGTCCCTGGGTTCAGAGAGAGTAGTGCTGGGTCCTACAGTGGGCAGTCTTTACAGCTGCTGTACCAGTGGAATCAACACAGTATATAAGAATTTCAGCTAGTGAATGCCATCAATAAAACATAACATTCATTTCAAACATACAAAACCAAAACATTTCATTCAAATATCACTCTGCTTTACACACATAAATAACAACATGAAACAGTTTTGGAATAATATATCTATATTGTTTAATATTGAATTAGTCTCCTGTGTTACACATGATAAACACGAACCGATAGGATACATGTAATGTCAATAGCACCTCTAGACACTATAGTGCTCATTGTTTAAGTACGGTGTTTATATAGCTAGCCCATACAACTACTGTATAGTCATGGTCTATGTAGACCAGTCTACTAAGACATTGGGTTTACACTGTAATGTATAGAATCAACGAATGGTAGACACAATATGACTGGTTTTAATGCAGCAGTAGAAAGCGGTAGTTAGGTACATGAAAACCTTTAAAGTGTTCGAGGAGAGAGATGCTTTTCCAACTTTGATTCGAGTATTACATTGTTGATTTCTATTATGGTAAATGTAGGCCTTTCTTTTCCTCGGAACTGGACGTTTACTAGACCCACTAACCCAACCTCACATGTGCAGAACCACCAACCTCTCTAACTTTGAAACATTAGATTGAACACTAGAACAGACCATAAGGAAACAATGACCCTCCATTGTGAAAACATTAACTCTGTCTCCATAAGCCTTAATATACACACGGTCTTCTCACCAGCCAGAAGGAACATAGAAAAGTAAATTCCTCAAGAGGTCGAAATTCAAACCACTTTTCTTCCAGCTGAAGGCCACAGAATCAACCCTTACTGGACTACAGGCTGTATCTTTTAGCTTATCCCAAGAACTACAAATCCCAACAGGCTTTACAAAAAACACTCAACGTCCCGGCCCTAACCTAGCTGGCCGGCGGGACCTGCCTGGTTTTACTTTTTGACAAACATTTTTTTATTTTTTATAATGAATGCAAAACGCAAACAATCACACTTCTGAGAACCAACTCATCAGCTCCAACATACCCTGGTTTAAGGACATGTTAACTAAACAGGGACCTTTTCAAAGTCCCTTCTCTTTCCTTCGAGTGTAACATATCCATTATCATGTTAGACATGATCACACAGATTCAAAGCATTTGATCAATTAACAGGGTTGGCCAGTAAGTGCTTTTTCATGAAAAACATAAACATACTCACACAATTAAATACCAAGTTCCATTACCCACAATCCTTCAGATCTGATACTATGGATGCTTATCTCTCTCTAATGGCAACACAGCACTGAAAACTCTTTAAGATACAGTAAATATATTGATTGTGAGCCAATCAAGCACCGATCCATCACCAAGCATCTTAGAGTGCAAAGACTATAAAGAGATGGCTGTAAAATAATGCTCTCTGTCTAATAGTACCTATTCAATACTACTTTCTCTTGTTACTCATTTGGCTATTGATGTACATTTCCACATCATTCTGATGTAGGGTTGCAAAATTCCAGGAAGGTTGAATACATTCTAGAAATCCTGGAAGGTTGCAACCACATTCTGACCCAAAGTGCTATACCAGTAGTACCACCACTACCATTCCTCCTTAACCAATACCCACCAACCAGCCCTAACTAACGCAAACCCACCAACCAGCCCTAACTAACCCAATATCCACCAACCAGCCCTAACTAACGCAATACCCACCAACCAGCCCTAATTAACCCAATACCCAACAACCAGCCCTAATTAACCCAATACCCACCAACCAGCCCTAATTAACCCAATACCCACCAACCAGCCCTAATTAACCCAATACCCACCAACCAGCCCTAATTAACCCAATACCCACCAACCAGCCCTAATTAACCCAATACCCACCAACCAGCCCTAACTAACGCAATACCCACCAACCAGCCCTAATTAACGCAATTACCCACCAACCAGCCCTAACTAACGCAATACCCACCAACCAGCCCTAACTAACGCAATACCCACCAACCAGCCCTAACTAACGCAATTACCCACCAACCAGCCCTAACTAACGCAATACCCACCAACCAGCCCTAATTAACCCAATACCCACCAACCAGCCCTAATTAACCCAATACCCACCAACCAGCCCTAACTAACCCAATACCCACCAACCAGCCCTAACTAACCCAATACCCACCAACCAGCCCTAATTAACCCAATACCCAACAACCAGCCCTAATTAACCCAATACCCACCAACCAGCCCTAACTAACGCAATACCCACCAACCAGCCCTAACTAACGCAATTACCCACCAACCAGCCCTAACTAACGCAATACCCACCAACCAGCCCTAATTAACCCAATACCCACCAACCAGCCCTAATTAACCCAATACCCACCAACCAGCCCTAATTAACCCAATACCCACCAACCAGCCCTAATTAACCCAATACCCACCAACCAGCCCTAATGAACCCAATACCCACCAACCAGCCCTAATTAACCCAATACCCACCAACCAGCCCTAACTAACGCAATACCCACCAACCAGCCCTAACTAACGCAATACCCACCAACCAGCCCTAACTAACGCAATACCCACCAACCAGCCCTAACTAACGCAATTACCCACCAACCAGCCCTAACTAACGCAATACCCACCAACCAGCCCTAACTAACCCAATACCCACCAACCAGCCCTAACTAACGCAATACCCACCAACCAGCCCTAATTAACCCAATACCCACCAACCAGCCCTAATGAACCCAATACCCACCAACCAGCCCTAACTAACCCAATACCCACCAACCAGCCCTAATTAACCCAATACCCACCAACCAGCCCTAACTAACCCAATACCCACCAACCAGCCCTAATTAACCCAATACCCACCAACCAGCCCTAACTAACCCAATACCCACCAACCAGCCCTAATTAACCCAATACCCACCAACCAGCCCTAATTAACCCAATACCCACCAACCAGCCCTAATTAACCCAATACCCACCAACCAGCCCTAATTAACCCAATACCCACCAACCAGCCCTAACTAACCCAATACCCACCAACCAGCCCTAATTAACCCAATACCCACCAACCAGCCCTAATTAACCCAATACCCACCAACCAGCCCTAATTAACCCAATACCCACCAACCAGCCCTAACTAACGCAATACCCACCAACCAGCCCTAATTAACCCAATACCCACCAACCAGCCCTAATTAACCCAATACCCACCAACATCACATTCAGTTCCATGGCATCTCATTTCCATCAACTATCTATACAGATAGACCCATAGATAATATAACACAATCTACTATAGAGATAGACCCATAGATAGTATAACAGAATCTACTATAGAGATAGACCCATAGATAGTATAACACAATCTACTATAGAGATAGACCCAGAGATAATATAACAGAATCTACTATAGAGATAGACCCATAGATAATATAACAGAATCTACTATAGAGATAGACCCATAGATAATATAACAGAATCTACTATAGAGATAGACCCATAGATAATATAACAGAATCTACTATAGAGATAGACTCATAGATAATATAACAGAATCTACTATAGAGATAGACCCATGGATAATATAATAGCTACTATTGTCTATTGATGGGGAAAATCTCATGACAGTCCCACAGTTCTCTGGAGATGATTATATAACCTCCTCTTGTCCTGCTCTTCCAGAGCCTGACTACTGCTAACTATCTACATTTCAGCACATTTTGCCATGGGGCACAGATAAAAACATGTACATTGTCTCATGAGACTGAGATAAACAGTTTCCGTTTCAAAGCATTTTTCCTGCACCTACACATTTTTTCCATGGTGCAAAGAGAAAAATGTGCAGTTTTAAAGCTAATGTCCTGCTATTCTACACATTTTGCCATTGTGAAGCCAAAGATTGCACATTTTGGGGAGACAATATGTTTGCTATGATTGCTTTTAAACTAAGTTTTACAGAGCTAGCTTGTGATTAGCGCAATAGAATACAGGTATACAAATTCTCCAGAGTTCTATCTAATATACTAATAAAAATGGCAATAAATAAAAAAGGAGTTGTTCCAACTATATATCATTAAGTAACTGGTTCCACAGCCGTTTATTAGGTCAGATTTATAGTTGAATGAACATATGAGACAATTTGAGCAAACACGTTTTTAAGTCAGCAACATTTTTGCTTACATTTTCTGATGTTGGAGCTAAGTTTGGGCCAACTAAAATGTTTACGTTCATGTAAAACTTTGACCGAAAAGTTGAGTAAATTAGTGGAACCAATTACACTGTGTCTTCTTCATAAGGAATAATTCACCTTTCTCCAATATATCTAAACTGTCCCTCAGATAAGAGCAGATAAGATTGGTTTTTCTTAACAGCATTTTAACGTGAGATTTGATCGATTTCGGGCTAGCGTCTGTGATGTCATCAGTGGAGTAAAAAGTATCCAATTGTCATACTTGAGTAAAAGTAAAGATACCTTAATAGAAAATTACTCAGGTAAAAGTGAAAGTCACCCAGTAAAATACTACTTGAGTAAAAGTCTAAAAGCATTTATTTTTAAAAATACTGAAGTATCAAACGTAAAATTACAAATAATTAAAAAAAAATCCTTATATTAAGCAAGGCAGACGGCACACATTTCATGTAAAAAAAAAAAAATGGATGGTTGCCAGGGGCAACGCCAACATGTGTGTTTAGTGAGTCCTCCAGACCAGAGGCAGTAGGGACGACCAGGGACGTTCTCTTGTGTGTGAATTGGACCATTTTCTGTCCTGCTAAGCATTCAAAATGTAATGACTACTTTTGGGTGTCAGGCAAAATATATGGAGTAGAAAGTACATTATTTTCTTTAGGAACGTAGTGAAGTAAAAGTAAAAGTTGTCAAAAATATAAATAGTAAAGTACAGATACCCCCCAAAAACTACTTCAGTAGTACTAGTACTTTAAAGTATTTTTACTTCAGTACTTTACACTACTTGAAAAGAGCAGGAATAGGCTACAATCCAAGCTCTGTACAGTGGTTTCTAAACACCAGCAAGTCAGATAAATGTCTCTCCACTTTACTTCCTACTTTGGGAATCTCAAGCTGATTGTTCATCTATTCAGGGTCAGATTGACTGTTTTACACAACCTCTACTCATCCGTCTCGGGTAGTTACACACACACACACACACACACACACACACACACACACACACACACACACACACACACACACACACACACACTTACTGCATTCTCCTGTGCACTGCAAAATTGACTGTCTAGTCATAACCTTTCCAACGTGACTATCTAGTCATAACCTTTCCAACGTGACTAACTAGTCATAACCTTTCCAACGTGACTATCTAGTCATAACCTTTCCAACGTGACTAACTAGTCATAACCTTTCCAACGTGACTAACTAGTCATAACCTTTCCAACGTGACTAACTAGTCATAACCTTTCCAACGTGACTAACTAGTCATAACCTTTCCAACGTGACTAACTAGTCATAACCTTTCCAACGTGACTAACTAGTCATAACCTTTCCAACGTGACTAACTAGTCATAACCTTTCCAACGTGACTAACTAGTCATAACCTTTCCAACGTGACTAACTAGTCATAACCTTTCCAACGTGACTTTCTAGTCATAACCTTTCCAACGTGACTAACTAGTCATAACCTTTCCAACGTGACTATCTAGTCATAACCTTTCCAACGTGACTAACTAGTCATAACCTTTCCAACGTGACTATCTAGTCATAACCTTTCCAACGTGACTAACTAGTCATAACCTTTCCAACGTGACTATCTAGTCATAACCTTTCCAACGTGACTAACTAGTCATAACCTTTCCAACGTGACTAACTAGTCATAACCTTTCCAACGTGACTAACTAACAGTCATAACCTTTCCAACGTGACTATCTAGTCATAACCTTTCCAACGTGACTAACTAGTCATAACCTTTCCAACGTGACTATCTAGTCATAACCTTTCCAACGTGACTATCTAGTCATAACCTTTCCAACGTGACTAACTAGTCATAACCTTTCCAACGTGACTATCTAGTCATAACCTTTCCAACGTGACTAACTAGTCATAACCTTTCCAACGTGACTAACTAGTCATAACCTTTCCAACGTGACTATCTAGTCATAACCTTTCCAACGTGACTAACTAGTCATAACCTTTCCAACGTGACTATCTAGTCATAACCTTTCCAACGTGACTAACTAGTCATAACCTTTCCAACGTGACTATCTAGTCATAACCTTTCCAACGTGACTAACTAGTCATAACCTTTCCAACGTGACTAACTAACGTCATAACCTTTTCCAACGTGACTAACTAGTCACTAACTAACTAGTCATAACCTTTCCAACGTGACTAACTAGTCATAACCTTTCCAACGTGACTATCTAGTCATAACCTTTCCAACGTGACTAACTAGTCATAACCTTTCCAACGTGACTATCTAGTCATAACCTTTCCAACGTGACTAACTAGTCATAACCTTTCCAACGTGACTAACTAGTCATAACCTTTCCAACGTGACTAACTAGTCATAACCTTTCCAACGTGACTAACTAGTCATAACCTTTCCAACGTGACTAACTAGTCATAACCTTCTAAAACACCTTATATAATGGCATAACCTTTCCAACGTGACTATCTAGTCATTATATAATGGCATAATGTTGCCACACACAAATTACACAAAACTGTCACAATTTGAACATTTAACACACAAAAAGAGTACATATTAAATAACACTAAGGTTCAAAATAAGATGCAGGATTGATTTTTAGAGGCTTTATAATAATCTCACTAGCATGTGAGCTCACGGGAGTTGGTTATTGCGATGCCAGATACGTGTTTTAACAGACAGATCAGAAGAACATCTTCAGGTGGCTAAGAGAATGATGGTTCTGTCCTGCTGGTCTGTTCTGATGGCTTGGCTAATAGAGGAATGGACTCCTCACTGTGAGAACAGGGAGAGGAGGATAGAGGGTGAGGAGAGGAGAGACAGGGCACTGCTGGAGATGTCTGAAGAGGAGGGAAAGAGCGAGGGGAGAGGAGGATGAGAAGGGAGGAGAGAGGGCTCTATAGGCATCGTCTGGTGAGGACAGGAGAGATACAGGGCTCTGCGGGAGATGTCTGAAGAGGAGAGAAAGAGCGAGGGGAGAGGAGGATGAGAAGGGAGGAGAGAGGGTTCTGTAGGCAACGTCTGGTGAGGACAGGAGAGATACAGGGCTCTGCGGGAGACGTCTGAAGAGGAGGGAAAGAGAGAGGGGAGAGGAGGATGAAGATCAGGAGAAGAGAGAGACAGGGCTCTGCAGGAGACGTCTGAAGATGGGGGGAGAGAGGAGGATGACGATAGAGGAGGGGAGGAGAGAGAAGGGTAGGGGAGAGGAGGATGAGGATCAGGAGAAGAGAGAGACAGGGCTCTGCAGGAGACATCTGGCACCATATACCTCTGTTAGGACAGAGAGGTAAACTTTCAGAGAGAACTCACTGTACACAGAACACCTAGAACCTTTTGTAGAGAACTAATTCCACACAGAACACCTAGAACCTTCTGTCAGACAGAAATCATTCCACATATAACCTTATGTAGAGAACTCCTTCCACACAGACCAACTAGGGGAGGAGTTTAGGCCCCAGAATCAACCCAGTAAATAGCTAGTTAATATGAGAAGGGGTCATTAATCTCACCAGTAACTAGTTTGTCGGAGGAGGTGTTAATCTGACCAATGTTACATTGTGCTACAAGCATGGTCTTATTAAAGGGTGTGGCTTTGTGGTAAGCAGAATGAAAACAATGAAACGACAGATGTAATGTATGTTGTCATTTTACAAGTCCCTCTGAACTCTCAACGGCCAGGGCAGAGGTGAACTATTCCACACGGTAAAAACATTTCCACATGGTAGGTGTATGCATTTATACTGTTTATGTTACAAGAAGCCTCTGTGTGATCCTTCACCTCTTCAGACTGCAGAATCCACACAGAGACCAGAGCCGAGTTAAGATGTCTTGGTCTTCAGACTGCAGAATCCACACAGAGACCAGAGCCGAGTTAAGATGCCTTGGTCTTCAGACTGCAGAATCCACACAGAGAACAGAGCCGAGTAAAGATGCCTTGGTCTTCAGACTGCAGAATCCACACAGAGACCAGAGCCGAGTTAAGATGCCTTGGTCTTCAGACTGCAGAATCCACACAGAGACCAGAGCCGAGTTAAGATGCCTTGGTCTTCAGACTGCAGAATCCACACAGAGACCAGAGCCGAGTAAAGATGCCTTGGTCTTCAGACTGCAGAATCCACACAGAGACCAGAGCCGAGTTAAGATGCCTTGGTCTTCAGACTGCAGAATCCACACAGAGACCAGAGCCGAGTTAAGATGCCTTGGTCTTCAGACTGCAGAATCCACACAGAGACCAGAGCCGAGTAAAGATGCCTTGTTCTTCAGACTGCATAATCCACACAGAGACCAGAGCCGAGTAAAGATGCCTTGGTCTTCAGACTGCAGAATCCACACAGAGACCAGAGCCGAGTTAAGATGCCTTGGTCTTCAGACTGCAGAATCCACACAGAGACCAGAGCCGAGTAAAGATGCCTTGGTCTTCAGACTGCAGAATCCACACACAGACCAGAGCCGAGTAAAGATGCCTTGTTCTTCAGACTGCAGAGTCCACACAGAGACCAGAGCCGAGTTAAGATGCCTTGGTCTTCAGACTGCAGAATCCACACAGAGACCAGAGCCGAGTAAAGATGCCTTGGTCTTCAGGCTGAGATGTGGTTATATGAAGGAATCCTCCTTCCATCCATGTCTCGCTCTGCTCCTGTAAATCCCCCTCCTCTCATAGATAGTCTGAGTACTTCAGGGGGTCCGGGGAGGGGGGGCGGGGGTTGGCTGACTGGATGCTAGCAGTCTGTAAGCAGAGTGTTGTAGAGTAGATGGATGCTAGCGGTCTGTAAGCAAAGTGTTGTAGAGTAGATGGATGCTAGCAGTCTGTTAGCAGAGTGTTGTAGAGTAGATGGATGCTAGCGGTCTGTTAGCAAAGTGTTGTAGAGTAGATGGATGCTAGCAGTCTGTTAGCAGAGTGTTGTAGAGTAGATGGATGCTAGCGGTCTGTTAGCAGAGTGTTGTAGAGTAGATGGATGCTAGCGGTCTGTTAGCAGAGTGTTGTAGAGTAGATGGATGCTAGCAGTCTGTTAGCAGAGTGTTGTAGAGTAGATGGATGCTAGCCGCCTGTTAGCAGAGCGTTGTGGAGTAGATGGATGCTAGCAGTCTGTTAGCAGAGCGTTGTGGAGTAGATGGATGCTAGCGGTCTGTTAGCAGAGCGTTGTAGAGTAGATGGAAGCTAGCAGTCTGTTAGCAGAGTGTTGTAGAGTAGATGGATGCTAGCAGTCTGTTAGCAGAGCGTTGTAGAGTAGATGGATGCTAGCGGTCTGGTCTGTTAGCAGAGCGGAGTGCGTTAGCTAGATGTTGGAGCCCATCCTGCCAGAGAAGAAGGGTGGAAAAGGGGGAGGTGGGGGGCGGGGGTGTGGGGCAGCCCCCCCAGGGAGTGGATCAGAGGGAGGGAGAGGGGCGTGGCATGGTGGTGCATTGCCCCCGGGAGCACCGCCCCTAAAACCACCTGACCAATCGCAGCAGGGTCCGCAGAAACAGTTGGGGAGGGGGGGTCGATGCCCAGCGAGTCGTTGTTGTCAGTTACCATGGGGTTGCTGACCCGGATGCACTTCTCCTTGTGCGCTTTGAGCATGTTGGAGAAACGGAACCTCTGACCACACACCTCGCAAGGGTACGGCTTCTCCCCCGTATGGGTCCGGCGGTGACGCTTCATGTTGGGACGACTGGTGAAACTCTTCCCACAGATCTCACAGATATACGGCTTCTCTCCTAGGAAGGAGGGAGACACACGTTATGGACTAGCACAACAAAGAAAATAAATCACTACAATTAGACACTAAGTTGAAGCTGACGGAAATACAAGTCAACACAACCACATATCACAAAGGACAGCTAGCTAGTGCTAACAGTCAGCATCTGGATAATATGTGTGAAATGCTCGATAATGTTTGTGATATCAATGTATATTTTCTGGGTGATTTTAAATATTGACTGGCTTTCATCAAGCTGCCCACTCAACGAAAACTCTTCCAACTGTAGCCAGTTCCTGCAACCTGGTTCAGGTTATCAGTCAACCTACCAAGGTAGTTACAAACAACATAATAACGACATCATCCACGTATTGATCACATCTTTACTAATGCTAAAGAAATCTGCCCTAAAGAATGTGGTGACCCGAGGTTTGGATGTAACCCTCACTCCTGCTGAGCACACCAAGACAGTCGTGAAGAGGGCACGACAAAACCTATTCCCCCTCAGGAGACTGAAAAGATTTGGCATTGGTCCTCAGCTCCTCAAAAGGTTCTACAGCTGCAACATCGAGAGCATCCTGACCCTGACAGGTTGCATCACCGCCTGGTATGGCAATTGCTCGGACTCCGACCGCAAGGCACTATAGAGGGTAATGCGTACAGCTCAGTACATCACCGGGGCAAAGCCTGCCATCCAGGACCTCTATACCAGGCGGTGTCAGAGGAAGGCCCTAAAAATGGTCAATTACACCAGCCACCCTAGTCATAGACTGTTCTCTCTGCTACCGCACGGCAAGCAAGTCTAGGTCCAAGAGGCTCCAGAACAGCTTCTACCCCCAAGCCACAAGACTCCTGAACAGCTTCTACCCCCAAGCCACAAGACTCCTGAACAGCTTCTACCCCCCAAGCCATAAGACTCCTGAACAGCTTCTACCCCCAAGCCACAAGACTCCTGAACAGCTTCTACCCCCAAGCCACAAGACTCCTGAACAGCTTCTACCCCCAAGCCACAAGACTCCTGAACAGCTTCTACCCCCAAGCCACAAGACTCCTGAACAGCTAATCAAACGGCTACCCAGACTATTTGCATTGCCCCCCACCCTCCCCTGTATTTCTCCCCGCTATTGTTATTTAATGCTGCTCTTCAATAAGTTGTTATTCTTATCGCTCACTTTTTTTTAATAGGTATTTTCATTTAACTGCATTGTTGTTTAAGGGCTTGAAAGTAAACATTTCACTGTAAGGTCTACACCTGTTGTATTCGGAGGTCTATACAGCTGATTCAGGAAGCCATAAAGGCAGGAAGTCGTTGTGAAAGTAAAACAGGACCTTCGCCTTCGACACCAGCATCAGCAGAGTCAAAGGTGGAGCCGGGGGAATTACCAGAACGGAGGCCGAGAGAAGTGTGATTAAACATGAACTTCTACCAACCTCCTTCTTTTGACGTCCTTCTGGAAGATAACGTGAGCAACAAGGACTGAGGGTTTGGTGAGGGGGTGTCCAGTATGGACCAGATGTAACCGGTTTTGAGGGAGGAGTTGTGTAGGGGAATATGACAGGGGTCTAGGGTCAGTTTGTTATGTCTGGAGTATTTCTCCTGTCTTATCCGGTGTCTTGTGTGAAATGAAGTATGCTTACTCTAATTCTCTCCCTCTCCCTCTCGGAGGACCTGAGCCCTAGGACCATGCCTCAGGACTACCTGACATGATGACTCCTTGTTGTCCCCAGTCCACCTGGTCGTGCTGCTGCTCCAGTTTCAACTGTTCTGCCTGCGGCTATGGAACCCTGACCTGTTCACTGTACGTGCTACCTTGTCCCGGACCTGCTGTTTTAGACTCTCTCTCTACCGCACCTGCTGTCTCTAACTAACTGAACGCTCAGCTATGAAAAGCCAACTGACATTTACTCCTGAGGTGCTGACTTGTTGCACCCTCTAGATCCACTGTGATTATTACTATTTGACCCTGCTGGTCATCTACGTTTGAACATCTTGGCCATGTTCTGTTATAATATCCACCCGGCACAGCCAGAAGAGGACTGGCCACCCCACATAGCCTGGTTCCTCTCTAGGTTTCTTCCTAGGTTCTGATCTTTCTAGGGAGTTTTTCCTAGCCACCGTGCTTCTACACCTGCATTGCTTGCTGTTTGGGGTTTTAGGCTGGGTTTCTGTACAGCACTTTGAGATATCAGCTGATGTACGAAGGCCTATATAAATACATTTGATTGATTGATTCATTGACAGTATAGAAGTAATTGTTTAACGGTTAGAATGGTCATTTTGCTTAGAGGAGCTTTTGGTTATTATTTTTGCGGTTTCGGCTACTGTTGTTTTTTCATTCAACTTTTGGAACATTGGTGTTGAAGTCTGTTACATCAGAAGCTCTTTACCCACAGAGGGACAGGGCTCGTCGTTACAGGCAGTCAGCCCAGTCCAGCGTTGCCAGTCAGGCCTTCTCAGGGCCAGGGGACATATCTTTCGTATTCTTCTTTAGGAGGAACACATTTCCTCTAGAAGAGACAGTAAAGTGTAAAGGGCTTTGCTTGAATAACAAAAAGAAAGTGGATTTCTCACAGAACAATCTTGTTGACCCTAACCAGTCAGGCTGACTGAACTAGAGGGTTCCTCTGTCTTTCTACCAATGGGAAACGTAGAAATGTTTTAGGATGTTACGCTGAGGCTGACACGGTAACGATACCTTCTTGTTTTTGTAGGACACTAGGTCCCATTACGTTGAGTAACTCCAGGTCCACAGATGAAGGGTGATGTGTACCCGTAGGTGTCAAACTAATATTTAATGATAACCGTTGCCGAGGGGAAACAGTCTAGAGCCTGATGAACTATGGGTCGCCCTACCCCCGAGCTAGACATCTCGCTGAGTGGTTTTTTAATAAAGGTTTCTCCCACCCCAGCTGTCGGCTGCAGAGTGTAAAACCAGTGGTGCGGTTGGTACCAGCGGGTCACTAGAATTGGGACCGGGCTGGAACAGCAACATCCGTAGGTAATAGGCCTGAAGCTGGGGTAACCTTGGCTAGCGCATTCATCTCAAGGGAGAGGCATGAGTCGGGCAAGGCAAGCAGTATCCAGATCCATAGGATGTAGTGATTATCATATCATACCTATCATATCTAGAAAACCAAAGTTTTAAAGGCTGGGCCTAATGTATCAAATACATTTTTTTTTATAAAGCCTTTTTTTACATAAGCAGATGTCACAAAGTGCTTATACAGAAACCCAGCCTAAAACCCCAAACAGCAAGCGTATAAAAGGTGTTGTAGTGATTCCTGTAAAGAATATTAGCTGGTCTGTAATGAGGAGCAACCAGACACCATACTTGACACATTTATGAAATTGCTTATTGAAGTTACTAATAAGCATAAACCCATTAAGAAAATGACTCTGATTTTTTTTTATCCCCTTGGATTAAAGAGGAATTGAAACATGTTTGAGAGGGATGAGGCAAAAGGAATGGCAAATAAGGATATATATATATATAACACAGCTGATCGTATAAGGATATATATATATATATAACACAGCTGATCGTTATACATACTGCAAATTGAGAAATCATGTGACTAAGCAAAAAGAAGAATCCCTATGAAAAAGATAAATTACAAAGAGAATGACAGTGAAAAGCACCAATGAAACCTTGGGCAAACAAAGCGGCTCCATCATTCATTGAATCAGACGGCTCATTCGTCACAAAATGATTTTTTTCATTGGCAAGACAAGCAAATTTAGGCACAAAATGCCAACAACTAATTCTGAACCAACATGTATAACTGACCGGATTATGTAAAGTGAGTGTGGAAGAGGTCTATCAGAAATGCCACCGGGGTCTGACAGCTTGGAAGATAGCCACTCCTATTTGGAGGGAATCAAAAGTCATTCCCAAGAATAGCAAAGCACCCTTGATGCTGACTCAAACAGCAGACTAATCACTGTTACCAACAATGAGTAAATATTTTTATTACATTTTTTTTTAATCAAATTAATAGATTTTCAGCACAGTTATAGGGAAGGACATTCAACATGTGTGACACTTAAAACAATTGACTGATGATTGGCTGAGAAAAAATGTATAATAGAAAGATTGTGGGAGCATCTTGTTAGACTGCAACTTTTCACATTATCAGAGATTGTGGGAGCATCTTGTTAGACTGCAACTTTTCACATTATCAGAGATTGTGGGAGCATCTTGTTAGACTGCAACTTTTCACATTATCAGAGATTGTGGGAGCATCTTGTTAGACTGCAACTTTTCACATTATCAGAGATTGTGGGAGCATCTTGTTAGACTGCAACTTTTCACATTATCAGAGATTGTGGGAGCATCTTGTTAGACTGCAACTTTTCACATTATCAGAGATTGTGGGAGCATCTTGTTAGACTGCAACTTTTCACATTATCAGAGATTGTGGGAGCATCTTGTTAGACTGCAACTTTGCACATTATCAGAGATTGTGGGAGCATCTTGTTAGACTGCAACTTTTCACATTATCAGAGATTGTGGGAGCATCTTGTTAGACTGCAACTTTGCACATTATCAGAGATTGTGGGAGCATCTTGTTAGACTGCAACTTTTCACATTATCAGAGATTGTGGGAGCATCTTGTTAGACTGCAACTTTTCACATTATCAGAGATTGTGGGAGCATCTTGTTAGACTGCAACTTTTCACATTATCAGAGATTGTGGGAGCATCTTGTTAGACTGCAACTTTTCACATTATCAGAGATTGTGGGAGCATCTTGTTAGACTGCAACTTTTCACATTATCAGAGATTGTGGGAGCATCTTGTTAGACTGCAACTTTTCACATTATCAGAGATTGTGGGAGCATCTTGTTAGACTGCAACTTTTCACATTATCAGAGATTGTGGGAGCATCTTGTTAGACTGCAACTTTTCACGTTATCAGAGATTGACTTCATCACTACTTGTATTTGTGAGAAGTATTGACATGTTGAATGCATGAAGCTGTCTGTTTAAACTACTAGCACACAGCTCAGACACCCATGCATACCCCACAAGACAAGCCACCAGAGCTCTCTTCACGGTCTCCCAGTCCAGAACATACCGGGGGGGGTTAAGGTGAGGTCGAGGTGAGGGATTAATTAAGATGCTTTCAGAAGATGGGCAGGGACTCTGATGTCCTAACTGCAGGGGTGCGAGAACCGAGAAGAGTTTGGACTGGGCCGAGCAGGACCTGCCCTCCCGTAGGGGGCCAAGAGACCAGAGGTGGCAGAACTGAGTGGGGTGTTGGGTTTGAGCATAGCCTGAAGGTAGGGAGGGACAGTTCCTCTTGGTGTGTGGAAGAGCGGGGTGACGTTGGAGAAACCAGGAGGGCTGCAGCGTTCTGGATTAGTTGCAGGGGTTTGATGACACAAGCGGGGAGCCCTGACAACAGCGAGTTGCAGTAATCCAAACGGGAGATGACAAGTGCCTAGATTACGACCTGCACTGCTTCCTGTGTGAGGTAGGGTCGTACTCTACGGATGTTGTAGAGCCTGAACCTGCAGGAGCGGGTCACTGCTTTGATGTTTGCAGAGAACAGGGTGTTGTCCAGGGTCACACCAAGGTTCTTTGTACTCTGGGAGGGCAACACTGTGCCCATCCCTGAGAGGGTGGAGAGGAGGATCTAATAGAGCCTGATAGAGCCTGAGACACCCAGCCCTGAGAGGGTGGAGAGGAGGATCTGATAGAGCCTAAGACACCCAGCCCTGAGAGGGTGGAGAGGAGGATCTGATAGAGCCTGAGACGACCAGCCCTGAGAGGGTGGAGAGGAGGATCTGATAGAGCCTGAGACGCCCAGCCCTGAGAGGGTGGAGAGGAGGATCTGATAGAGCCTGAGACGACCAGCCCTGAGAGGGTGGAGAGGAGGATCTGATAGAGCCTGAGACGCCCAGCCCTGAGAGGGTGGAGAGGAGGATCTGATAGAGCCTGAGCCGACCAGCCCTGAGAGGGTGGAGAGGAGGATCTGATGGTTCACGGTGTCGAAGGCAGCGGATAGATCTAGGAGGATGAGAACAGAGAAAGAAAAGGAGGGACACAGGCCTATAGTTTGACGTCAGATGAGTTCACGCAGCCAGGGAAGAGTTGATGGGAGAAAAGAGAGAGGCCTCCAGAGATGGTCTGGAGAACAGAGGGGATGGGGTCAACCTGGCAGGTTGTTGTATGGCCAGACCTCACTAGTTGCAGGACCTCATCTGGAGAGAGGGGAGAAGAGGTGGTGTAGAGTCCACTGGTCCCAATAGTGAATGAGGAGCGGATGTCATCAACCTCACTCAGCCACGGAGCAGGAGGGAGGGCCGAGCTGGCCAGGAGGAAAGGAGTTGAGTCAAAGAGGCAAAATCAGGAGACAGGAGGGAGAAGAATTTATCAGAAGGCAGAGATCATAGGATAGAGTAGTGGGAGAGCGAGCAAAGATTGCGATGGCGCTTGACCATCTGGTTAGGGGCTAAGGGTTGGAGAAAAGGAAACAAAGTAGTTTTTTAACTAGGCAAGTCAGTTAAGAACAAATTCTTATTTACTATGACTGCCTACTGTGGCCAAATGTGTGCCGCCCTATTGGAATCCCAATCACAGCTGGATGTGATACAGCCTGGATTCGAACCAGGGACTGTTGACACCTCTTGCACTGAGATGCAGTCCTTGTGAGTTGGAGGCTTCTGGGAAAGGGTGAGGTCAAGAGGGGAAGAGACAGTTGCAAAGAAACTTAGCAAAGGCAGACATCAGGAGGTTGAAGTCACCGAGTACTAAGAGCGGTGAGCGGTTGAAGTCACCGAGTACTAAGCGCGGTGAGCGGTTGAAGTCACCGAGTACTAAGAGCGGTGAGCGGTTGAAGTCACCGAGTACTAAGAGCGGTGAGCGGTTGAAGTCACCGAGTACTAAGAGCGGTGAGCGGTTGAAGTCACCGAGTACTAAGAGCGGTGAGCGGTTGAAGTCACCGAGTACTAAGAGCGGTGAGCGGTTGAAGTCACCGAGTACTAAGAGCGGTGAGCGGTTGAAGTCACCGAGTACTAAGAGCGGTGAGCGGTTGAAGTCACCGAGTACTAAGAGCGGTGAGCGGTTGAAGTCACCGAGTACTAAGAGCGGTAAGCGGTTGAAGTCACAGTACTAAGAGCGGTGAGCGGTTGAAGTCACCGAGTACTAAGAGCGGTGAGCGGTTGAAGTCACCGAGTACTAAGAGCGGTGAGCGGTTGAAGTCACCGAGTACTAAGAGCGGTGAGCGGTTGAAGTCACCGAGTACTAAGAGCGGTGAGTCAGGCCTTCTCAGGGCCAGGGGACATATCTTTCGTATTCTTCTTTAGGAGGAACACATTTCCTCTAGAAGAGACAGTAAAGTGTAAAGGGCTTTGCTTGAATAACAAAAAGAAAGTGGATTTCTCACAGAACAATCTTGTTGACCCTAACCAGTCAGGCTGACTGAACTAGAGGGTTCCTCTGTCTTTCTACCAATGGGAAACGTAGAAATGTTTTAGGATGTTACGCTGAGGCTGACACGGTAACGATACCTTCTTGTTTTTGTAGGACACTAGGTCCCATTACGTTGAGTAACTCCAGGTCCACAGATGAAGGGTGATGTGTACCCGTAGGTGTCAAACTAATATTTAATGATAACCGTTGCCGAGGGGAAACAGTCTAGAGCCTGATGAACTATGGGTCGCCCTACCCCCGAGCTAGACATCTCGCTGAGTGGTTTTTTAATAAAGGTTTCTCCCACCCCAGCTGTCGGCTGCAGAGTGTAAAACCAGTGGTGCGGTTGGTACCAGCGGGTCACTAGAATTGGGACCGGGCTGGAACAGCAACATCCGTAGGTAATAGGCCTGAAGCTGGGGTAACCTTGGCTAGCGCATTCATCTCAAGGGAGAGGCATGAGTCGGGCAAGGCAAGCAGTATCCAGATCCATAGGATGTAGTGATTATCATATCATACCTATCATATCTAGAAAACCAAAGTTTTAAAGGCTGGGCCTAATGTATCAAATACATTTTTTTATAAAGCCTTTTTTTACATAAGCAGATGTCACAAAGTGCTTATACAGAAACCCAGCCTAAAACCCCAAACAGCAAGCGTATAAAAGGTGTTGTAGTGATTCCTGTAAAGAATATTAGCTGGTCTGTAATGAGGAGCAACCAGACACCATACTTGACACATTTATGAAATTGCTTATTGAAGTTACTAATAAGCATAAACCCATTAAGAAAATGACTCTGATTTTTTTTTATCCCCTTGGATTAAAGAGGAATTGAAACATGTTTGAGAGGGATGAGGCAAAAGGAATGGCAAATAAGGATATATATATATATAACACAGCTGATCGTATAAGGATATATATATATATATAACACAGCTGATCGTTATACATACTGCAAATTGAGAAATCATGTGACTAAGCAAAAAGAAGAATCCCTATGAAAAAGATAAATTACAAAGAGAATGACAGTGAAAAGCACCAATGAAACCTTGGGCAAACAAAGCGGCTCCATCATTCATTGAATCAGACGGCTCATTCGTCACAAAATGATTTTTTCATTGGCAAGACAAGCAAATTTAGGCACAAAATGCCAACAACTAATTCTGAACCAACATGTATAACTGACCGGATTATGTAAAGTGAGTGTGGAAGAGGTCTATCAGAAATGCCACCGGGGTCTGACAGCTTGGAAGATAGCCACTCCTATTTGGAGGGAATCAAAAGTCATTCCCAAGAATAGCAAAGCACCCTTGATGCTGACTCAAACAGCAGACTAATCACTGTTACCAACAATGAGTAAATATTTTTATTACATTTTTTTTTAATCAAATTAATAGATTTTCAGCACAGTTATAGGGAAGGACATTCAACATGTGTGACACTTAAAACAATTGACTGATGATTGGCTGAGAAAAAATGTATAATAGAAAGATTGTGGGAGCATCTTGTTAGACTGCAACTTTTCACATTATCAGAGATTGTGGGAGCATCTTGTTAGACTGCAACTTTTCACATTATCAGAGATTGTGGGAGCATCTTGTTAGACTGCAACTTTTCACATTATCAGAGATTGTGGGAGCATCTTGTTAGACTGCAACTTTTCACATTATCAGAGATTGTGGGAGCATCTTGTTAGACTGCAACTTTTCACATTATCAGAGATTGTGGGAGCATCTTGTTAGACTGCAACTTTTCACATTATCAGAGATTGTGGGAGCATCTTGTTAGACTGCAACTTTTCACATTATCAGAGATTGTGGGAGCATCTTGTTAGACTGCAACTTTTCACATTATCAGAGATTGTGGGAGCATCTTGTTAGACTGCAACTTTTCACATTATCAGAGATTGTGGGAGCATCTTGTTAGACTGCAACTTTTCACATTATCAGAGATTGTGGGAGCATCTTGTTAGACTGCAACTTTGCACATTATCAGAGATTGTGGGAGCATCTTGTTAGACTGCAACTTTTCACATTATCAGAGATTGTGGGAGCATCTTGTTAGACTGCAACTTTTCACATTATCAGAGATTGTGGGAGCATCTTGTTAGACTGCAACTTTTCACATTATCAGAGATTGTGGGAGCATCTTGTTAGACTGCAACTTTTCACATTATCAGAGATTGTGGGAGCATCTTGTTAGACTGCAACTTTTCACATTATCAGAGATTGTGGGAGCATCTTGTTAGACTGCAACTTTTCACATTATCAGAGATTGTGGGAGCATCTTGTTAGACTGCAACTTTTCACGTTATCAGAGATTGACTTCATCACTACTTGTATTTGTGAGAAGTATTGACATGTTGAATGCATGAAGCTGTCTGTTTAAACTACTAGCACACAGCTCAGACACCCATGCATACCCCACAAGACAAGCCACCAGAGCTCTCTTCACGGTCTCCCAGTCCAGAACATACCGGGGGGGGTTAAGGTGAGGTCGAGGTGAGGGATTAATTAAGATGCTTTCAGAAGATGGGCAGGGACTCTGATGTCCTAACTGCAGGGGTGCGAGAACCGAGAAGAGTTTGGACTGGGCCGAGCAGGACCTGCCCTCCCGTAGGGGCCAAGAGACCAGAGGTGGCAGAACTGAGTGGGGTGTTGGGTTTGAGCATAGCCTGAAGGTAGGGAGGGACAGTTCCTCTTGGTGTGTGGAAGAGCGGGGTGACGTTGGAGAAACCAGGAGGGCTGCAGCGTTCTGGATTAGTTGCAGGGTTTGATGACACAAGCGGGGAGCCCTGACAACAGCGAGTTGCAGTAATCCAAACGGGAGATGACAAGTGCCTAGATTACGACCTGCACTGCTTCCTGTGTGAGGTAGGGTCGTACTCTACGGATGTTGTAGAGCCTGAACCTGCAGGAGCGGGTCACTGCTTTGATGTTTGCAGAGAACAGGGTGTTGTCCAGGGTCACACCAAGGTTCTTTGTACTCTGGGAGGGCAACACTGTGCCCATCCCTGAGAGGGTGGAGAGGAGGATCTAATAGAGCCTGATAGAGCCTGAGACACCCAGCCCTGAGAGGGTGGAGAGGAGGATCTGATAGAGCCTAAGACACCCAGCCCTGAGAGGGTGGAGAGGAGGATCTGATAGAGCCTGAGACGACCAGCCCTGAGAGGGTGGAGAGGAGGATCTGATAGAGCCTGAGACGCCCAGCCCTGAGAGGGTGGAGAGGAGGATCTGATAGAGCCTGAGACGACCAGCCCTGAGAGGGTGGAGAGGAGGATCTGATAGAGCCTGAGACGCCCAGCCCTGAGAGGGTGGAGAGGAGGATCTGATAGAGCCTGAGCCGACCAGCCCTGAGAGGGTGGAGAGGAGGATCTGATGGTTCACGGTGTCGAAGGCAGCGGATAGATCTAGGAGGATGAGAACAGAGAAAGAAAAGGAGGGACACAGGCCTATAGTTTGACGTCAGATGAGTTCACGCAGCCAGGGAAGAGTTGATGGGAGAAAAAAGAGAGAAGGCCTCCAGAGATGGTCTGGAGAACAGAGGGGATGGGGTCAACCTGGCAGGTTGTTGTATGGCCAGACCTCACTAGTTGCAGGACCTCATCTGGAGAGAGGGGAGAAGAGGTGGTGTAGAGTCCACTGGTCCCAATAGTGAATGAGGAGCGGATGTCATCAACCTCACTCAGCCACGGAGCAGGAGGGGAGGGCCGAGCTGGCCAGGAGGAAAGGAGTTGAGTCAAAGAGGCAAAAATCAGGAGACAGGAGGGAGAAGAATTTATCAGAAGGCAGAGATCATAGGATAGAGTAGTGGGAGAGCGAGCAAAGATTGCGATGGCGCTTGACCATCTGGTTAGGGGCTAAGGGTTGGAGAAAAGGAAACAAAGTAGTTTTTTAACTAGGCAAGTCAGTTAAGAACAAATTCTTATTTACTATGACTGCCTACTGTGGCCAAATGTGTGCCGCCCTATTGGAATCCCAATCACAGCTGGATGTGATACAGCCTGGATTCGAACCAGGGACTGTTGACACCTCTTGCACTGAGATGCAGTCCTTGTGAGTTGGAGGCTTCTGGGAAAGGGTGAGGTCAAGAGGGGAAGAGACAGTTGCAAAGAAACTTAGCAAAGGCAGACATCAGGAGGTTGAAGTCACCGAGTACTAAGAGCGGTGGCGGTTGAAGTCACCGAGTACTAAGCGCGGTGAGCGGTTGAAGTCACCGAGTACTAAGAGCGGTGAGCGGTTGAAGTCACCGAGTACTAAGAGCGGTGAGCGGTTGAAGTCACCGAGTACTAAGAGCGATGAGCGGTTGAAGTCACCGAGTACTAAGAGCGGTGAGCGGTTGAAGTCACCGAGTACTAAGAGCGGTGAGCGGTTGAAGTCACCGAGTACTAAGAGCGGTGAGCGGTTGAAGTCACCGAGTACTAAGAGCGGTGAGCGGTTGAAGTCACCGAGTACTAAGAGCGGTGAGCGGTTGAAGTCACCGAGTACTAAGAGCGGTGAGCGGTTGAAGTCACCGAGTACTAAGAGCGGTGAGCGGTTGAAGTCACCGAGTACTAAGAGCGGTGAGCGGTTGAAGTCACCGAGTACTAAGAGCGGTGAGCGGTTGAAGTCACCGAGTACTAAGAGCGGTGAGCGGTTGAAGTCACCGAGTACTAAGAGCGGTGAGCGGTTGAAGTCACCAGTACTAAGAGCGGTGAGCGGTTGAAGTCACCGAGTACTAAGAGCGGTGAGCGGTTGAAGTCACCGAGTACTAAGAGCGGTGAGCGTACTAAGAGCGGTGAGCGGTTGAAGTCACCGAGTACTAAGAGCGGTGAGCGGTTGAAGTCACCGAGTACTAAGAGCGGTGAGCGGTTGAAGTCACCGAGTACTAAGAGCGGTGAGCGGTTGAAGTCACCGAGTACTAAGAGCGGTGGCGGTTGAAGTCACAGTACTAAGAGCGGTGAGCGGTTGAAATCACCGAGTACTAAGAGCGGTGAGCGGTTGAAGTCACCGTACTAAGAGCGGTGAGCGGTTGAAGTCACCGAGTACTAAGAGCGGTGGCGGTTGAAGTCACCGAGTACTAAGAGCGGTGAGCGGTTGAAGTCACCGAGTACTAAGAGCGGTGAGCGGTTGAAGTCACCGAGTACTAAGAGCGGTGAGCGGTTGAAGTCACCGAGTACTAAGAGCGGTGGCGGTTGAAGTCACAGTACTAAGATCGGTGAGCGGTTGAAGTCACAGTACTAAGATCGGTGAGCGGTTGAAGTCACCGAGTACTAAGAGCGGTGAGCGGTTGAAGTCACAGTACTAAGAGCGTTGAGCGGTTGAAGTCACCAGTACTAAGAGCGGTGAGCGGTTGAAGTCACCGAGTACTAAGAGCGGTGAGCGGTTGAAGTCACCGAGTACTAAGAGCGGTGAGCGGTTGAAGTCACCGAGTACTAAGAGCGTGTACTAAGAGCGGTGAGCGGTTGAAGTCACCGAGTACTAAGAGCGGTGAGCGGTTGAAATCACCGAGTACTAAGAGCGGTGAGCGGTTGAAATCACCAGTACTAAGAGCGGTGAGCGGTTGAAGTCACCAGTACTAAGAGCGGTGAGCGGTTGAAATCACCGAGTACTAAGAGCGGTGAGCGGTTGAAATCACCGAGTACTAAGAGCGGTGAGCGGTTGAAGTCACCGAGTACTAAGAGCGGTGAGCGGTTGAAGTCACAGTACTAAGAGCGGTGAGCGGTTGAAGTCACCGAGTACTAAGAGCGGTGGCGGTTGAAGTCACCGAGTACTAAGAGCGGTGAGCGGTTGAAGTCACCAGTACTAAGAGCGGTGAGCGGTTGAAATCACCAGTACTAAGAGCGGTGGCGGTTGAAATCACAGTACTAAGAGCGGTGAGCGGTTGAAGTCACCAGTACTAAGAGCGGTGAGCGGTTGAAGTCACCGAGTACTAAGAGCGGTGAGCGGTTGAAGTCACCAGTACTAAGAGCGGTGGCGGTTGAAGTCACAGTACTAAGAGCGGTGAGCGGTTGAAGTCACCGAGTACTAAGAGCGGTGAGCGGTTGAAGTCACCGAGTACTAAGAGCGGTGAGCGGTTGAAGTCACCGAGTACTAAGAGCGGTGAGCGTACTAAGAGCGGTGAGCGGTTGAAGTCACCGAGTACTAAGAGCGGTGAGCGGTTGAAGTCACCGAGTACTAAGAGCGGTGAGCGGTTGAAGTCACCGAGTACTAAGAGCGGTGAGCGGTTGAAGTCACCGAGTACTAAGAGCGGTGAGCGGTTGAAGTCACCGAGTACTAAGAGCGGTGAGCGGTTGAAGTCACCGAGTACTAAGAGCGGTGAGCGGTTGAAGTCACCGAGTACTAAGAGCGGTGAGCGGTTGAAGTCACCGAGTACTAAGAGCGGTGAGCGGTTGAAGTCACCGAGTACTAAGAGCGGTGAGCGGTTGAACAGTCTAAGTACTACTAAGAGCGGTGAGCGGTTGAAGTCACCGAGTACTAAGAGCGGTGAGCGGTTGAAGTCACCGGTACTAAGAGCGGTGAGCGGTTGAAGTCACCAGTACTAAGAGCGGTGAGCGGTTGAAGTCACCAGTACTAAGAGCGGTGAGCGGTTGAAGTCACCGGTACTAAGAGCGGTGGCGGTTGAAGTCACCGAGTACTAAGAGCGGTGAGCGGTTGAAGTCACCAGTACTAAGAGCGGTGAGCGGTTGAAGTCACCGAGTACTAAGAGCGGTGAGCGGTTGAAATCACCAGTACTAAGAGCGGTGAGCGGTTGAAGTCACCGAGTACTAAGAGCGGTGACGGTTGAAGTCACCAGTACTAAGAGCGGTGAGCGGTTGAAGTCACCGAGTACTAAGAGCGGTGAGCGGTTGAAGTCACCGAGTACTAAGAGCGGTGAGCGGTTGAAGTCACCAGTACTAAGAGCGGTGAGCGGTTGAAATCACCGAGTACTAAGAGCGGTGAGCGGTTGAAGTCACCGAGTACTAAGAGCGGTGAGCGGTTGAAGTCACCGAGTACTAAGAGCGGTGAGCGGTTGAAGTCACCGAGTACTAAGAGCGGTGAGCGGTTGAAGTCACCGAGTACTAAGAGCGGTGAGCGGTTGAAGTCACCAGTACTAAGAGCGGTGAGCGGTTGAAGTCACCGTACTAAGAGCGGTGAGCGGTTGAAGTCACCGAGTACTAAGAGCGGTGAGCGGTTGAAGTCACCGAGTACTAAGAGCGGTGAGCGGCGGTTGAAGTCACAGTACTAAGAGCGGTGAGCGGTTGAAGTCACCGAGTACTAAGAGCGGTGAGCGTACTAAGTGACGGTTGAAGTCACAGTACTAAGAGCGGTGAGCGGTTGAAAGTCACCAGTACTAAGAGCGGTGGCGGTTGAAGTCACCAGTACTAAGAGCGGTGAGCGGTTGAAGTCACCGAGTACTAAGAGCGGTGAGCGGTTGAAATCACCAGTACTAAGAGCGGTGAGCGGTTGAAGTCACAGTACTAAGAGCGGTGAGCGGTTGAAGTCTACGAGTACTAAGAGCGGTGAGCGGTTGAAGTCTACAGTACTAAGAGCGGTGAGCGGTTGAAGTCACCAGTACTAAGAGCGGTGAGCGGTTGAAGTCACCGAGTACTAAGAGCGGTGAGCGGTTGAAGTCACCGAGTACTAAGAGCGGTGAGCGGTTGAAGTCACCGAGTACTAAGAGCGGTGAGCGGTTGAAGTCACCAGTACTAAGAGCGGTGACGGTTGAAATCACCGAGTACTAAGAGCGGTGAGCGGTTGAAGTCACCGAGTACTAAGCGGTGGCGGTTGAAGTCACAGTACTAAGAGCGGTGAGCGGTTGAAGTCACCGAGTACTAAGAGCGGTGGCGGTTGAAGTCACCAGTACTAAGAGCGGTGGCGGTTGAAGTCACCAGTACTAGAGCGGTGAGCGGTTGAAGTCACAGTACTAAGAGCGGTGAGCGGTTGAAGTCACCGAGTACTAAGAGCGGTGAGCGGTTGAAGTCACCAGTACTAAGAGCGGTGGCGGTTGAAGTCACCGAGTACTAAGAGCGGTGAGCGGTTGAAGTCACCAGTACTAAGAGCGGTGGCGGTTGAAGTCACCAGTACTAAGAGCGGTGAGCGGTTGAAATCACCGAGTACTAAGAGCGGTGAGCGTACTAAGAGCGGTGAGCGGTTGAAGTCACCAGTACTAAGAGCGGTGAGCGGTTGAAGTCACCGAGTACTAAGAGCGGTGAGCGGTTGAAGTCACCGAGTACTAAGAGCGGTGGCGGTTGAAGTCACAGTACTAAGAGCGGTGGCGGTTGAAGTCACCAGTACTAAGAGCGGTGACGGTTGAAGTCACCGAGTACTAAGAGCGGTGGCGGTTGAAGTCACGAGTACTAAGAGCGGTGAGCGGTTGAAGTCACCGAGTACTAAGAGCGGTGAGCGGTTGAAGTCACCAGTACTAAGAGCGGTGGCGGTTGAAGTCACCGAGTACTAAGAGCGGTGAGCGGTTGAAATCACCAGTACTAAGAGCGGTGGCGGTTGAAGTCACCAGTACTAAGAGCGGTGAGCGGTTGAAGTCACCGAGTACTAAGAGCGGTGAGCGGTTGAAGTCACAGTACTAAGAGCGGTGAGCGGTTGAAGTCACCGTACTAAGAGCGGTGAGCGGTTGAAGTCACCGAGTACTAAGAGCGGTGGCGGTTGAAGTCACCGAGTACTAAGAGCGGTGAGCGGTTGAAGTCACCGAGTACTAAGAGCGGTGAGCGGTTGAAGTCACCGAGTACTAAGAGCGGTGAGCGGTTGAAGTCACCGAGTACTAAGAGCGGTGAGCGGTTGAAGTCACCGAGTACTAAGAGCGGTGAGCGGTTGAAGTCACCAGTACTAAGAGCGGTGAGCGGTTGAAGTCACAGTACTAAGAGCGGTGAGCGGTTGAAGTCACCGAGTACTAAGAGCGGTGAGCGGTTGAAGTCACAGTACTAAGAGCGGTGAGCGGTTGAAGTCACCAGTACTAAGAGCGGTGAGCGGTTGAAGTCACCGAGTACTAAGAGCGGTGAGCGGTTGAAGTCACAGTACTAAGAGCGGTGGCGGTTGAAGTCACCAGTACTAAGAGCGGTGAGCGGTTGAAGTCACCAGTACTAAGAGCGGTGGCGGTTGAAGTCACCGAGTACTAAGAGCGGTGAGCGGTTGAAGTCACCGAGTACTAAGAGCGGTGAGCGGTTGAAGTCACCAGTACTAAGAGCGGTGAGCGGTTGAAGTCACCGAGTACTAAGAGCGGTGAGCGGTTGAAGTCACCGAGTACTAAGAGCGGTGAGCGGTTGAAGTCACCGAGTACTAAGAGCGGTGAGCGGTTGAAGTCACAGTACTAAGAGCGGTGAGCGGTTGAAGTCACCGAGTACTAAGAGCGGTGAGCGGTTGAAGTCACCGAGTACTAAGAGCGGTGAGCGGTTGAAGTCACCGAGTACTAAGAGCGGTGAGCGGTTGAAATCACCGAGTACTAAGAGCGGTGAGCGGTTGAAGTCACCGAGTACTAAGAGCGGTGAGCGGTTGAAGTCACCGAGTACTAAGAGCGGTGAGCGGTTGAAGTCACCGAGTACTAAGAGCGGTGAGCGGTTGAAGTCACCGAGTACTAAGAGCGGTGAGCGGTTGAAGTCACAGTACTAAGAGCGGTGAGCGGTTGAAGTCACCGAGTACTAAGAGCGGTGAGCGGTTGAAGTCACCGAGTACTAAGAGCGGTGAGCGGTTGAAGTCACCGAGTACTAAGAGCGGTGAGCGGTTGAAGTCACCGGTTAGAGTACTAAGAGCGGTGAGCGGTTGAAGTCACCGAGTACTAAGAGCGGTGAGCGGTTGAAGTCACCGAGTACTAAGAGCGGTGAGCGGTTGAAGTCACCGAGTACTAAGAGCGGTGAGCGGTTGAAGTCACCAGTACTAAGAGCGGTGAGCGGTTGAAGTCACCAGTACTAAGAGCGGTGAGCGGTTGAAGTCACCGAGTACTAAGAGCGGTGGCGGTTGAAGTCACCGAGTACTAAGAGCGGTGAGCGGTTGAAGTCACCGAGTACTAAGAGCGGTGGCGGTTGAAATCACCAGTACTAAGAGCGGTGGCGGTTGAAGTCACAGTACTAAGAGCGGTGAGCGGTTGAAGTCACCGAGTACTAAGAGCGGTGAGCGGTTGAAGTCACCAGTACTAAGAGCGGTGAGCGGTTGAAGTCACCAGTACTAAGAGCGGTGAGCGGTTGAAGTCACCGAGTACTAAGAGCGGTGAGCGGTTGAAGTCACCGAGTACTAAGAGCGGTGAGCGGTTGAAGTCACCGAGTACTAAGAGCGGTGAGCGGTTGAAGTCACCGAGTACTAAGAGCGGTGAGCGGTTGAAGTCACCGAGTACTAAGAGCGGTGAGCGGTTGAAGTCACCGAGTACTAAGAGCGGTGAGCGGTTGAAGTCACCGAGTACTAAGAGCGGTGAGCGGTTGAAGTCACCGAGTACTAAGAGCGGTGAGCGTACTAAGAGCGGTGAGCGGTTGAAGTCACCGAGTACTAAGAGCGGTGAGCGGTTGAAGTCACAGAGTACTAAGAGCGGTGAGCGGTTGAAGTCACCGAGTACTAAGAGCGGTGAGCGGTTGAAGTCACCGTACTAAGAGCGGTGAGCGGTTGAAGTCACAGTACTAAGAGCGGTGAGCGGTTGAAGTCACCGAGTACTAAGAGCGGTGAGCGGTTGAAGTCACCGAGTACTAAGAGCGGTGAGCGGTTGAAGTCACCGAGTACTAAGAGCGGTGAGCGGTTGAAGTCACCAGTACTAAGAGCGGTGGCGGTTGAAGTCACCGAGTACTAAGAGCGGTGAGCGGTTGAAGTCACCGAGTACTAAGAGCGGTGAGCGGTTGAAGTCACCGAGTACTAAGAGCGGTGAGCGGTTGAAGTCACCGAGTACTAAGAGCGGTGAGCGGTTGAAGTCACCGAGTACTAAGAGCGGTGAGCGGTTGAAGTCACCGAGTACTAAGAGCGGTGAGCGGTTGAAGTCACCGAGTACTAAGAGCGGTGAGCGGTTGAAGTCACCGAGTACTAAGAGCGGTGAGCGGTTGAAGTCACCAGTACTAAGAGCGGTGAGCGGTTGAAGTCACCGAGTACTAAGAGCGGTGAGCGGTTGAAGTCACCAGTACTAAGAGCGGTGAGCGGTTGAAGTCACCGAGTACTAAGAGCGGTGAGCGGTTGAAGTCACCGAGTACTAAGAGCGGTGAGCGGTTGAAGTCACCGAGTACTAAGAGCGGTGAGCGGTTGAAGTCACCGAGTACTAAGAGCGGTGAGCGGTTGAAGTCACAGAGTACTAAGAGCGGTGAGCGGTTGAAGTCACCGAGTACTAAGAGCGGTAAGCGGTTGAAGTCACCGAGTACTAAGAACGGTGAGCGGTTGAAGTCACCGAGTACTAAGAGCGGTAAGCGGTTGAAGTCACCGAGTACTAAGAGCGGTGAGCGGTTGAAGTCACCGAGTACTAAGAGCGGTGAGCGGTTGAAGTCTACGAGTACTAAGAGCGGTGAGCGGTTGAAGTCACCGAGTACTAAGAGCGGTGAGCGGTTGAAGTCACAGAGTACTAAGAGCGGTAAGCCATCGTCACCTCTCCAAGGTGTCAAGGTGTCATTGAGGAACTCTCCAAGGGCACCTGGTGAGAGATAGATGACAACAATGTTAAGTTTGAGTGGACAAGTGACAGTATGTCACAGCCAGAAAAAAGAGGTAATCTCCACTTAGGAGAAATGAGTAGCCCTGTGCCATCACCGTGACAACCAGATGCTCTCAGACTATGAGAGAAACATAGTGAGATGAAGAGAGAGCAGCTGAAGTAGCAGTGTTCTCTGGGGTGATCCATGTCTCCATCAGGGCCAAAAAGTCAACGGTCTGAAGGGCAGTTCCCAAAAAGGCACCAGCGGTGAACTAAATTAGAAGAGTTGCAGCCAAGGGGTGGGGAGCATCTATAAAGCCTACAGGGAAAAGAGTGAACAGGTTTAGAAAACACACAGAGTTGACAAAGCTACAAAAGAGCAACATGAGATCATCAGAAAATAACTAGGTAAGATTCTCAAGTGAGAGAGTGGTGTGGAACCTTCCTCGAAGACGGTCTTAGTTTTGCTGACACGACCACCGCTTACACGACCACCGCTGAGAAACCAGGGGAGACTGAAGTACTAAAAATAATTCCTAATTATCTAGCAGAGGTGGAGAGCACAGCTCCCTGTACTAATTACTGATTGCCTAGGAGAGGTGAAACCACTTCCCCTCCAATACAGCCTCTGATTACCAACACAACAACAGTAACACATTGCCCCGCCCCTTGATCCTGATTACCAACACAACAATATTAACAAATTGCCCTGCTCCTTAATCCTGGGTGATGTGTCAACAACTAACTGCAAATTATGATCAGTCAGCAGTTCACACACTAAGTAGGACATTGGGGGAACAGGCAACACTTAAAGTAGATGGTCCTAGCTAGCAAAACACAGTACTAGACCACAGCAGATAAAGACAACAAATTGTACTCATCACCAATGTTCCCTCTCATTTTTTTCGGCACTGTGCAAATTTCCGGTCTGCTGAGCGCAAACTTAAAGGTTGTGAAAATTCTGAGCGTCTTCCAGTGCGCTTTTATTGTGAACACTAAGGCTGTACACGCTCTAAGCTATAGTTTAAGACAGCCATCAACTAGGCTACTGTGGCTATTTGATCACAATGTAGGTCTAACAGAGTGGTCTACCATAAAAAACTATGGAGAAAATGTACCTCATAACATTTTAACATGGAAATAGCTGTTCTATCATTCAGCCTACAGTAACAGCCAATGTGTGGTGTTCAATGTAGGCCTACATTCCATGAGACTTTAGAAATAAACCTGCAGGGCTTTACATAAACCTGTTTATCCACATGTCCTCCAGATAAGGATGTGATTGAAAATGTTGTTTGACAAGAAACCACTTTACAAAATAAAATGCATTATTATTCCCATACCATTATTACAGAGAATCAGACAAATTATGCTCCCCTCTGCCTATTGGCTACTTAGTTTATACAACAACCCAAAAAATAAAAAATAAAACACTGCCCCTTTAAGACAAAAGAAAAAGCTCTTCATCCAACTCGCTTTTCAAAGATGCTTAGAAAAGTCCACGTTTTGTGCTCTCGTAGGAAGCAATCACTACCCCATTGGTGACTACAAATGATCTATAACTGTGCACACGTGGCTACATGCAGCTCTCGCTTGATCTCCAGACAAGTGCATCTACTCACGACCGCTCATACTGTAAACACAGTCCAGTTCAAAGTCAATGACACAGATCCATATATGGTAATGGTCTATTTGCAAAAAGGCCTATTGCAGCTCTGATTGGTTACATCTCACTGGTCTGTGTAGAGTATAGGCCTGACCTACTGCAGCTCTGATTGGTTACATCTCACTGGTCTGTGTAGAGTATAGGCCTGACCTACTGCATCTCTGATTGGTTACATCTCACTGGTCTGTGTAGAGTATAGGCCTGACCTACTGCATCTCTGATTGGTTACATCTCACTGGTCTGTGTAGAGTATAGGCCTGACCTACTGCATCTCTGATTGGTTACATCTCACTGGCCTGTGTAGAGTATAGGCCTGACCTACAGCATCTCTGATTGGTTACATCTCACTGGTCTGTGTAGAGTATAGGCCTGACCTACAGCATCTCTGATTGGTTACATCTCACTGGTCTGTGTAGAGTATAGGCCTGACCTACAGCATCTCTGATTGGTTACATCTCACTGGTCTGTGTAGAGTATGGGCTGAGTCATGCATATCAATGCAATAGAATCCTACTCCGATGCGTTCTACATACAACAAAATATCTTGCATAGTTAGTTTTGCATACTAAGTCTTGCATAGTTTGTTTTGTTTCGGTATGTTGCATTGGAAGTGGCTAATATTGCTTTGATTCAACCACAATTCTCACAGTAAATGTAAACATTGATAGTGATAACTAATGGGGAAAACTCTAGAAAGTTAAATTAAGTTTAATGTGGTGCTTCTCTGCGCAGGGTAATATTTACTCTGAGGGTAGTAGAGGGGAGATGATATTTACTCTGAGGGCAGTAGAGGGGAGATGATATTTACTCTGAGGGCAGTAGAGGGGAGATGATATTTACTCTGAGGGCAGTAGAGGGGAGATGATATTTACTCTGAGGGCAGTAGAGGGGAGATGATATTTACTCTGAGGGCAGTAGAGGGGAGCTGATATTAACTCTGAGGGGAGCTGATATTTACTCTGAGGGGAGATGATATTAACTCTGAGGGCAGTAGAGGGAAGATGATATTAACTCTGAGTGGAGATGATATTAACTCTGAGGGCAGTAGAGGGGAGATGATATTTACTCTGAGTGGAGATGATATTAACTCTGAGGGCAGTAGAGGGGAGATGATATTTACTCTGAGGGCAGTTGAGGGGAGATGATATTAACTCTGAGGGGAGCTGATATTAACTCTGAGGGCAGTTGAGGGGAGATGATATTTACTCTGAGGGCTGTTGAGGGGAGCTGATATTAACTCTGAGGGCAGTAGAGGGGAGATGATATTTACTCTGAGGGCAGTTGAGGGGAGCTGATATTAACTCTGAGGGCTGTTGAGGGGAACTGATATTTACTCTGAGGGCAGTTGAGGGGAGATGATATTAACTCTGAGGGCTGTTGAGGGGAACTGATATTTACTCTGAGGGCAGTTGAGGGGAGCTGATATTTACTCTGAGGGCAGTAGAGGGGAGCTGATATTTACTCTGAGGGCAGTAGAGGGGAGATGATATTTACTCTGAGGGCAGTAGAGGGGAGATGATATTTACTCTGAGGGCAGTAGAGGGGAGATGATATTTACTCTGAGGGCAGTAGAGGGGAGATGATATTTACTCTGAGGGCTGTTGATATTTACTCTGAGGGCAGTTGAGGGGAGCTGATATTTACTCTGAGGGCAGTAGAGGGGAGATGATATTTACTCTGAGGGCAGTTGATATTTACTCTGAGGGCAGTTGAGGGGAGCTGATATTAACTCTGAGGGCAGTAGAGGGGAGATGATATTTACTCTGAGGGCAGTTGAGGGGAGCTGATATTTACTCTGAGGGCAGTAGAGGGGAGATGATATTTACTCTGAGGGGAGCTGATATTAACTCTGAGGGCAGTTGAGGGGAGCTGATATTTACTCTGAGGGCAGTTGAGGGGAGCTGATATTTACTCTGAGGGCAGTAGAGGGGAGATGATATTTACTCTGAGGGCAGTAGAGGGGAGATGATATTTACTCTGAGGGCTGTTGAGGGGAGCTGATATTAACTCTGAGGGCTGTTGAGGGGAGCTGATATTTACTCTGAGGGCAGTAGAGGGGAGCTGATATTAACTCTGAGGGCAGTAGAGGGGAGATGATATTTACTCTGAGGGCTGTTGAGGGGAGATGATATTTACTCTGAGGGCAGTAGAGGGGAGCTGATATTAACTCTGAGGGCAGTAGAGGGGAGATGATATTTACTCTGAGGGCAGTTGAGGGGAGCTGATATTTACTCTGAGGGGAGCTGATATTAACTCTGAGGGCAGTTGAGGGGAGCTGATATTTACTCTGAGGGCAGTAGAGGGGAGCTGATATTTACTCTGAGGGCAGTAGAGGGGAGCTGATATTAACTCTGAGGGCAGTAGAGGGGAGATGATATTTACTCTGAGGGGAGATGATATTTACTCTGAGGGCAGTAGAGGGGAGCTGATATTAACTCTGAGGGCAGTAGAGGGGAGATGATATTTACTCTGAGGGCAGTAGAGGGGAGATGATATTAACTCTGAGGGCAGTAGAGGGGAGATGATATTTACTCTGAGGGGAGATGATATTTACTCTGAGGGCTGTTGAGGGGAGATGATATTAACTCTGAGGGCAGTAGAGGGGAGATGATATTTACTCTGAGGGCTGTTGAGGGGAGATGATATTAACTCTGAGGGCAGTAGAGGGGAGATGATATTTACTCTGAGGGCAGTAGAGGGGAGCTGATGTTAACTCTGAGGGCAGTAGAGGGGAGATGATATTTACTCTGAGGGCAGTAGAGGGGAGCTGATATTAACTCTGAGGGCAGTAGAGGGGAGATGATATTTACTCTGAGGGGAGATGATATTTACTCTGAGGGCTGTTGAGGGGAGATGATATTTAGTGTTATAGTGTTATAGTGTTATAGTGTTATAGTGTTATAGTATTATAGTTATAGTGTTATAGTGTTATAGTGTTATAGTGTTATAGTGTTCTATAGTGTCATAGTGTTATAGTGTTATAGTGTTATAGTGTTATAGTGTTATAGTGTAATAGTGTTATAGTGTTATAGTGTTATAGTGTTATAGTGTTATAGTTATAGTGTTATAGTGTTATAGTGTTATAGTGTCATAGTGTTATAGTGTAATAGTGTTATAGTGTTATAGTGTTATAGTGTTATAGTGTTATAGTGTTATAGTGTTGTAGTGTTGTAGTGTTATAGTGTTATGTTATGTTACCAGTGTGTGTTCATGTGTCTTCACATCCGTAGAGTACGACCCTACCTCACACAGGAAGAGGAACATCCGTAGAGTACGACCCTACCTCACACAGGAAGAGGAACATCCGTAGAGTACGACCCTACCTCACACAGGAAGAGAAACATCCGTAGAGTACGACCCTACCTCACACAGGAAGAGAAACATCCGTAGAGTAGGACCCTACCTCACACAGGAAGAGGAACATCCGTAGAGTACGACCCTACCTCACACAGGAAGAGAAACATCCGTAGAGTAGGACCCTACCTCACACAGGAAGAGGAACATCCGTAGAGTACGACCCTACCTCACACAGGAAGAGGAACATCCGTAGAGTAGGACCCTACCTCACACAGGAAGAGGAACATCCGTAGAGTACGACCCTACCTCACACAGGAAGAGGTGCAGGTCCTAATCCAGGCATTTGTCATCTCTGGACTACTGCAACTCGCTGTTGTCAGGGCTCCCCGCTTGTGTCATCAAACCCCTGCAACTAATCCAGAACGCTGTAGCCCTCCTGGATTTCAAGCTTCCCAAGTTCTCTCATGTCACCCCACTCCTCCTCACAGTCCACTGGCTTCCAGTTGAAGCTCGCATCCATTACAAGAGCATGGTACTTACCTACGGAACAGCAAGACAAGCTGTCCCTACCTACCTTCAACGCTATGCTCCAATCCTACACCCCAACCCCAACACTCCGTTCTGCCACCTCAGGTTTCTTGGACCTCCCTCTTGGTTCATGCTCAGCCCACTCCAAGCTCTTCTCTGTCCTTGCACCCCAATGGTGGAACCAGATTCCCCCTGAAACTAGGACAACAGAGTCCCTGTCCATCTTCCCCCTGAAGCTAGGACAGCAGAGTCCATCTTCCCCTTGATGCTAGGACAGCAGAGTCCATCTTCCCCCTGACGCTAGGACAGCAGAGTCCATCTTCCCCCTGACGCTAGGACAGCAGAGACCCTGTCCATCTTCCCCCTGAAGCTAGGACAGCAGAGTCCATCTTCCCCTTGATGCTAGGACAGCAGAGTCCATCTTCCCCCTGACGCTAGGACAGCAGAGTCCATCTTCCCCCTGAAGCTAGGACAGCAGAGTCCCTGTCCATCTTCCCCCTGATGCTAGGACAGCAGAGTCCCTGTCCATCTTCCCCCTGATGCTAGGACAACAGAGTCCCTGCCCATCTTCTCCCTGATGCTAGGACAGCAGAGTCCCTGTCCATCTTCCCCCTGAAGCTAGGACAACAGAGTCCCTGTCCATCTTCCCCCTGAAGCTAGGACAACAGAATCCCTGTCCATCTTCCCCCTGATGCTAGGACAGCAGAGTCCCTGTCCATCTTCCCCCTGAAGCTAGGACAGTAGAGTCCCTGCCCATCTTCCCGCTGAAGCTAGGACATCAGAGTCCCTGTCCATCTTCCCCCTAAAGCTAGGGCAACAGAGTCCCTGTCCATCTTCCCCCTGATGCTAGGACAGCAGAGTCCCTGTCCATCTTCCCCCTGAAGCTAGGACAGCAGAGTCCCTGTCCATCTTCCTCCTGATGCTAGGACAACAGAGTCCCTGCCCATCTTCCCGCTGAAGCTAGGACATCAGAGTCCCTGTCCATCTTCCCCCTAAAGCTAGGGCAACAGAGTCCCTGTCCATCTTCTCCCTGATGCTAGGACAGCAGAGTCCCTGTCCATCTTCCCCCTGAAGCTAGGACAACAGAGTCCCTGTCCATCTTCCCCCTGAAGCTAGGACAACAGAATCCCTGTCCATCTTCCCCCTGATGCTAGGACAGCAGAGTCCCTGTCCATCTTCCCCCTGAAGCTAGGACAACAGAGTCCCTGTCCATCTTCTGAAAACATCTGAAACCCTACCTCTTCAAAGAGTATCTTAATTAATCCTTCTCACCTCAACTGAAAAAACAAAAACAACAAAAAACCCAACCAACACTGGAGCTTAACCCCCGTCCTCCCTCTGACTCCTCCCTCTGACTCCTCCCTCCAGCTCTGACTGGATAGCTGTGTTATTGAGGAAATATTGACTTTCTATCTGTGATATGTGGTTGTCCCAACTAGCTTCAGATCAATGCACTGACTGTAATTGGCTCTGGATAAGAGCATCTGCTAAATGACTAACATGTAAATGTTTTTTTTTAACCTTTATTGAACTAGGCAAGTTAAGAAGAAATTCTTATTTTCAATGACGGCCTAGTAACAGTGGGTTAACTGGTCTAGTAACGGTGGGTTAACTGGTCTAGGAACAGTGGGTTAACTGGTCTAGGAACAGTGGGTTAACTGGTCTAGGAACAGTGGGTTAACTGGTCTAGGAACAGTGGGTTAACTGGCCTAGTAACAGTGGGTTAACAGCCTGTTCAGGGGCAGAACGACAGATTTGCACCTTGTCAGCTTGGTGGTTTGAACTTGCAACCTTCCGGTTACTAGTCCAACGCTCTAACCACTAGGCAACCTGCCTCCCCGTAAATGTGTGTGCGTATCTATACATACCAGTGTGTGTCTTCATGTGTTCATCAAAGTACTGCTTCATGTTGAAGTCCTTGCCACACCACTGGCACATGAACTGCTTGTGTCCGATGTGGATGGACATGTGGGAGCGCAGCTGGTACTTATACTGGAACCTCTCGTTACAGTTCTGGAATACACACACACACACACCACAGACACAGACACAGACACACACACACACACACACCACACACACACCACACACACACACACACACACACACACACACACCACAGACCACACACACACACACACCACACACACACCACACACACACACACACACACACACACACACACACACACACACACACACACACACACACACACACACACACACACACACACACACACACACACACACACACACACCACAGACACACACACACACACACACACACACACACAGACACACACACACCACAGACACAGACACACACACACACACACACACACCACAGACACACACCACACACACACACACACACACGCACACACACACCACACACAGACACACACACACACACACACACACACACACACAGACACACACACACACACACACACACACACACACACACACACACACACACACACACACACCACAGACACACACACACACACCACAGACACACACACACACACACACACACACCACAGACACACACACACACACACACACAGACACAGACACACACACACACACACCACAGACACAGACACACAGACACAGACACACACACACAAACCACAGACACACACACACACCCACCACAGACACACACACACACACACAGACACACACACACACCACAGACACACACACACACACACACACAGACACAGACACACACACACACACCACAGACACAGACACACACACACCACAGACACACACACACACCACAGACACACACACACACACACACCACAGACACACACACACACACACACCACAGACACAGACACACACACACCACAGACACAGACACACACACACCACAGACACAGACACACAGAAACACACACACACACACACACACCACAGACACACACACACACACACACCACAGACACACACACACACACCACAGACACACACACACACACACACCACAGACACACACACACACACCACAGACACACACACACACACACACCACAGACACACACACACACACACACACAGACACACACACACACACCACAGACACACACACACACACACACACAGACACACACACACACACACACACCACAGACACAGACACACACACACACAGACACAGACACACAGACACAGACACACACACACACACACACACACACACCACAGACACACACACACCCACCACAGACACACACACACACACCACAGACACACACACACACACACACACCACAGACACACACACACACACACACACACACCACAGACACAGACACACACACACCACAGACACACACACACACACACCACAGACACACACACACACACACCACAGACACAGACACACACACACCACAGACACAGACACACAGAAACACACACACACACACACCACACACACACACACACACCACAGACACACACACACACACACACCACAGACACACACACACACACACCACAGACACACACACACACACACACACAGACACACACACACACACCACAGACACACACACACACACACACACAGACACACACACACACACACACAGACACACACACACACACACACAGACACACACACACACACCACAGACACACACACCCACCACAGACACACACACACACACACACACAGACACACACACCACACACACACACAGACACACACACACACACACAGACCACACACACACACACACACCACACACACATCACACACACATCACACACACACACACACACACACACACACCACACACACACACCACACACACACACACACAAACACACACCACACACACCACACACACACAGACACACACACACACACACACCACACACACCACACACACACATCACACACAGACACACACACACACCACACACACACAGACACACACACACACACCACACACACACATCACACGCAGACACAAATTATCACACAATTACATTTGAGTGTGACTGTAAGTACTGTAGTGAACACGGTGATGATGGGTAGTGTAGTGAACACGGTGATGATGGGTAGTGTAGTGAACAGGGTGGTGATGGGTACTGTAGTGAACAGGGTGGTGATGGGTAATGTAGTGAACAGGGTGGTGATGGGTACTGTAGTGAACAGGGTGGTGATGGGTAGTGTAGTGAACAGGGTGGTGATGGGTAATGTAGTGAACAGGGTGGTGATGGGTAGTGTAGTGTTCAGTGTGGTGATGGGTAGTGTAGTGTTCAGAGTGGTGATGGGTAGTGTAGTGTTCAGAGTGGTGATGGGTAGTGTAGTGTATAGTGTGGTGATGGGTAGTGTAGTGTATAGTGTGGTGATGGGTAATGTAGTGTACAGGGTGGTGATGGGTAATGTAGTGTACAGGGTGGTGATGGGTAGTGTAGTGTATAGTGTGGTGATGGGTAATGTAGTGTACAGGGTGGTGATGGGTAGTGTAGTGTTCAGAGTGGTGATGGGTAGTGTAGTGTTCAGGGTGATGATGGGTAGTGTAGTGTACAGTGTGGTGATGGGTAATGTAGTTTACACGGCGGTGATGGGTAATGTAGTGTACATGGTGGTTATGGGTAATGTAGTGTACATGGTGATGGGTAATGTACTGTACATGGTGATGATGGGTAATGTCATGTACAGTGTGGTGATGGGTAATGTAGTGTACCGGGTGGTTATGGGTAATGTAGTGTACATGGTGGTTATGGGTAATGTAGTGTACATGGTAATGGGTAATGTAGTGTACATGGTGGTTATGGGTAATGTAGTGTACCGGGTGGTGATGGGTAATGTAGTGTACATGGTGGTTATGGGTAATGTAGTGTACAGGGTGATGGGTAATGTAGTGTACAGGGCGATGGGTAATGTAGTGTACAGGGTGATGGGTAATGTAGTGTACAGGGTGATGGGTAATCGAGTGTACAGGGTGATGATGGGTAATGTAGTGTACAGGGTGGTGATGGGCAATGTAGTGTACATGGTGATGGGTAATGTAGTGTACAGGGTGATGGGTAATGTAGTGTACATGGTGGTGATGGGTAATGTTGATGGGTAATGTAGTGTACATGGTGATGGGTAATGTAGTGTACAGTGTGGTGATGGGTAATGTAGTGTACAGGGTGATGGGTAATGTAGTGTACAGGGTGATGGGTAATCGAGTGTACAGGGTGATGATGGGTAATGTAGTATACATGGTGGTTATGGGTAATGTAGTGTACAGGGTGATGGGTAATGTAGTGTGCATGGTGGTTATGGGTAATGTAGTGTACAGGGTGATGGGTAATCGAGTGTACAGGGTGATGATGGGTAATGTAGTATACAGGGTGGTTATGGGTAATGTAGTGCACAGGGTGATGGGTAATGTAGTGTACAGGGTGAGGGGTAGAGGTGATTTGAGAAAGGCTTTACAACCTCACACTTGAAGGGCTTCTCTCCAGAGTGTTGTAGAGAGTGAACCTTTAGCGACATGCCACGCTTGAATGACTTCCCACATGTCTCACAGGTGAACGGCATGTCCTTGGTGTGGGCTAGACAAACAGACAGACAGACAGTCAGTAAGACAGAACTATCATCAGTTACAGACATGTAATCTACACAGGAAACAAATCAGACATCATTGAATGTCTCTCTAAAGGACCATATCCACTGACTACAGTATCTTTACTCCTACTGACACATTCCCCCGTCCCCATCCACTCTGACCCCCCTGTCCCCATCCAGTCTGACTCATTCCCCCCCTGTCCCCATCCAGTCTGACTCATTCCCCCTGTCCCCATCCAGTCTGACCCATTCCCCCCTGTCCCCATCCAGTCTGACCCATCCCCCCTGTCCCCATCCAGTCTGACCCATTTCCCCCTGTCACCATCCAGTCTGACCCATTTCCCCCTGTCCCCATCCACTCTGACCCCCTGTCCCCATCCAGTCTGACCCATTCCCCCTGTCACCATCCAGTCTGACACCCCTGTCCCCATCCAGTCTGACCCATTACCCTTGTCCCCGTCCAGTCTGACCCATTCCCCCCTGTCCCAATCCAGTCTGACCCATTCCCCTACCTGTCCCCATCCAGTCTGACCCATTCCCCCTGTCCCCATCCAGTCTGACCCATTCCCCCTGTCCCCATCCAGTCTGACCCATTCCCCTACCTGTCCCCATCCAGTCTGACCCATTCCCCCTGTCCCCATCCAGTCTGACCCATCCCCCCTGTCCCCATCCAGTCTGACCCATTCCCCCTGTCCCCATCCAGTCTGACCCATTCCCCCTGTCCCCATCCAGTCTGACCCATTCCCCCTGTCCCCATCCAGTCTGACCCATTCCCCCTGTCCCCATCCAGTCTGACCCATTCCCCCTGTCCCCATCCAGTCTGACCCATTCCACCCCTGTCCCCATCCACTCTGACCCATTCCCCCTGTCCCCATCCAGTCTGGGCCATTCCCCCCTGTCCCCATCCAGTCTGACCCATCCCCCCTGTCCCCATCCAGTCTGACCCATCCCCCCTGTCCCCATCCAGTCTGACCCATCCCCCCTGTCCCCATCCAGTCTGACCCATCCCCCCTGTCCCCATCCAGAGTGACCCATTCCCCCCTGTCCCCATCCACTCTGACCCATCCCCCTTTCCCCATCCAGTCTGACCCATCCCCCTGTCCCCATCCAGTCTGACCTATCCCCCTGTCCCCATCCAGTCTGACCCATCCCCCCCTGTCCCCATCCAGTCTGACCCATTTCCCCCTGTCACCATCCAGTCTGACCCATTTCCCCCTGTCCCCATCCACTCTGACCCCCTGTCCCCATCCAGTCTGACCAATTCCCCCTGTCACCATCCAGTCTGACACCCCTGTCCCCATCCAGTCTGACCCATTACCCCTTGTCCCCGTCCAGTCTGACCCATTCCCCCTGTCCCAATCCAGTCTGACCCATTCCCCTACCTGTCCCCATCCAGTCTGACCCATTCCCCCCTGTCCCCATCCAGTCTGACCCATTCCCCCTGTCCCCATCCAGTCTGACCCATTCCCCTACCTGTCCCCATCCAGTCTGACCCATTCCCCCTGTCCCCATCCAGTCTGACCCATTCCCCCTGTCCCCATCCACTCTGACCCATTCCCCCCTGTCCCCATCCAGTCTGACCCATTCCCCCTGTCCCCATCCAGTCTGACCCATTCCCCCTGTCCCCACCCACTCTGACCCATTCCCCCTGTCCCCATCCAGTCTGACCCATCCCCCCTGTCCCCATCCAGTCTGGCCCATTCCCCCTGTCCCCATCCAGTCTGACCCATCCCCCCTGTCCCCATCCAGTCTGACTTATCCCCCTGTCCCCATCCAGTCTGACCCATCCCCCTGTCCCCATCCAGAGTGACTCATTCCCCCTGTCCCCATCCAGTCTGACTCATTCCCCCTGTCCCCATCCAGTCTGACCCATTCCCCCTGTCCCCATCCAGTCTGACCCATCCCCCTGTCCCCATCCAGTCTGACCCATTTCCCCCTGTCACCATCCAGTCTGACCCATTTCCCCCTGTCCCCATCCACTCTGACCCCCTGTCCCCATCCAGTCTGACCCATTCCCCCCTGTCACCATCCAGTCTGACCCATTACCCCTTGTCCCCGTCCAGTCTGACCAATTCCCCCTGTCCCAATCCAGTCTGACCCATTCCCCTACCTGTCCCCATCCAGTCTGACCCATTCCCCTGTCCCATCCAGTCTGACCCATTCCCCCTGTCCCCATCCAGTCTGACCCATTCCCTACCTGTCCCCATCCAGTCTGACCCATTCCCCCTGTCCCCACCCACTCTGACCCATTCCCCCTGTCCCCATCCAGTCTGACCCATTCCCCCTGTCCCCATCCAGTCTGGCCCATTCCCCCTGTCCCCATCCAGTCTGACCCATCCCCCTGTCCCCATCCAGTCTGACCCATCCCCCCTGTCCCCACCCACTCTGACCCATTCCCCTGTCCCCATCCAGTCTGACCCATTCCCCCCTGTCCCCATCCAGTCTGGCCCATTCCCCCTGTCCCCATCCAGTCTGACCCATCCCCCTGTCCCCATCCAGTCTGACCCATCCCCCTGTCCCCATCCAGTCTGACCCATCCCCCTGTCCCCATCCAGTCTGACCCACCCCCTGTCCCCATCCAGTCTGACCCATTCCCTACCTGTCCCCATCCAGTCTGACCCATTCCCCCTGTCCCCATCCAGTCTGACCCATTCCCCCCCTGTCCCCATCCACTCTGACCCATTCCCCCTGTCCCCATCCAGTCTGACCCATTCCCCCTGTCCCCATCCAGTCTGACCCATTCCCCCTGTCCCCACCCACTCTGACCCATTCCCCCTGTCCCCATCCAGTCTGACCCATCCCCCTGTCCCCATCCAGTCTGGCCCATTCCCCCTGTCCCCATCCAGTCTGACCCATCCCCCCTGTCCCCATCCAGTCTGACTTATCCCCCTGTCCCCATCCAGTCTGACCCATCCCCCTGTCCCCATCCAGAGTGACCCATTCCCCCTGTCCCCATCCAGTCTGACCCATTCCCCCGTCCCCATCCAGTCTGACCCATTCCCCCCTGTCCCCATCCACTCTGACCCATCCCCCCTTTCCCCATCCAGTCTGACCCATCCCCCTGTCCCCATCCAGTCTGACCTATCCCCCTGTCCCCATCCAGTCTGACTCATTCCCCCTGTCCCCATCCAGTCTGACTCATTCCCCCCTGTCCCCATCCAGTCTGACCCATTCCCCCCTGTCCCCATCCAGTCTGACCCATCCCCCCTGTCCCCATCCAGTCTGACCCATTTCCCCCTGTCACCATCCAGTCTGACCCATTTCCCCCTGTCCCCATCCACTCTGACCCCCTGTCCCCATCCAGTCTGACCCATTCCCCCTGTCACCATCCAGTCTGACCCATTACCCCTTGTCCCCATCCAGTCTGACCAATTCCCCCCTGTCCCAATCCAGTCTGACCCATTCCCCTACCTGTCCCCATCCAGTCTGACCCATTCCCCCTGTCCCCATCCAGTCTGACCCATTCCCCCCTGTCCCCATCCAGTCTGACCCATTCCCTACCTGTCCCCATCCAGTCTGACCCATTCCCCCTGTCCCCACCCACTCTGACCCATTCCCCCTGTCCCCATCCAGTCTGACCCATTCCCCCTGTCCCCATCCAGTCTGGCCCATTCCCCCCTGTCCCCATCCAGTCTGACCCATCCCCCTGTCCCCATCCAGTCTGACCCATCCCCCTGTCCCCATCCAGTCTGACCCACCCCCTGTCCCCATCCAGTCTGACCCATCCCCCTGTCCCCATCCAGAGTGACCCATTCCCCCCTGTCCCCATCCAGTCTGACCCATTCCCCCGTCCCCATCCAGTCTGACCCATTCCCCCCTGTCCCCATCCACTCTGACCCATCCCCCCTTTCCCCATCCAGTCTGACCCATTCCCTCCTGTCCCCATCCAGTCTGACTCATTCCCCCTGTCCCCATCCAGTCTGACCCATTCCCCCTGTCCCCATCCAGTCTGACCCATCCCCCCTGTCCCCATCCAGTCTGACCCATTTCCCCCTGTCACCATCCAGTCTGACCCATTTCCCCCTGTCCCCATCCACTCTGACCCCCTGTCCCCATCCAGTCTGACCCATTCCCCCTGTCACCATCCAGTCTGACACCCCTGTCCCCATCCAGTCTGACCCATTACCCCTTGTCCCCGTCCAGTCTGACCCATTCCCCCTGTCCCAATCCAGTCTGACCCATTCCCTACCTGTCCCCATCCAGTCTGACCCATTCCCCCTGTCCCCATCCAGTCTGACCCATTCCCCCTGTCCCCATCCAGTCTGACCCATTCCCCTACCTGTCCCCATCCAGTCTGACCCATTCCCCCTGTCCCCACCCACTCTGACCCATTCCCCCTGTCCCCATCCAGTCTGACCCATTCCCCCCTGTCCCCATCCAGTCTGGCCCATTCCCCCTGTCCCCATCCAGTCTGACCCATCCCCCCTGTCCCCATCCAGTCTGACCCATCCCCCTGTCCCCATCCAGTCTGACCCATCCCCCTGTCCCCATCCAGTCTGACCCATCCCCCCTGTCCCCATCCAGAGTGACCCATTCCCCCTGTCCCCATCCAGTCTGACCCATTCCCCCCGTCCCCATCCAGTCTGACCCATTCCCCCTGTCCCCATCCACTCTGACCCATCCCCCCTTTCCCCATCCAGTCTGACCCATCCCCCTGTCCCCATCTAGTCTGACCTATCCCCCCTGTCCCCATCCAGTCTGACTCATTCCCCCTGTCCCCATCCAGTCTGACTCATTCCCCCCCTGTCCCCATCCAGTCTGACCCATTCCCCCCTGTCCCCATCCACTCTGACCCCCCTGTCCCCATCCAGTCTGACCCATTCCCCCCTGTCACCATCCAGTCTGACACCCCTGTCCCCATCCAGTCTGACCCATTACCCCTTGTCCCCGTCCAGTCTGACCCATCCCCCTGTCCCAATCCAGTCTGACCCATTCCCCTACCTGTCCCCATCCAGTCTGACCCATTCCCCCTGTCCCCATCCAGTCTGACCCATTCCCCCTGTCCCCATCCAGTCTGACCCATTCCCCTACCTGTCCCCATCCAGTCTGACCCATTCCCCCTGTCCCCATCCAGTCTGACCCATCCCCCTGTCCACATCCAGTCTGACCCATTCCCCCTGTCCCCATCCAGTCTGACCCATTCCCCCCTGTCCCCATCCAGTCTGACCCATTCCCCCCTGTCCCCATCCAGTCTGACCCATTCCCCCTGTCCCCATCCACTCTGACCCATTCCCCCCTGTCCCCATCCAGTCTGACCCATTCCCCCTGTCCCCATCCAGTCTGACCCATTCCCCCCTGTCCCCACCCACTCTGACCCATTCCCCCTGTCCCCATCCAGTCTGACCCATTCCCCCTGTCCCCATCCAGTCTGGCCCATTCCCCCTGTCCCCATCCAGTCTGACCCATCCCCCTGTCCCCATCCAGTCTGACCCATCCCCCCTGTCCCCATCCAGTCTGACCCATCCCCCCTGTCCCCATCCAGAGTGACCCATTCCCCCTGTCCCCATCCAGTCTGACCCATTCCCCGTCCCCATCCAGTCTGACCCATTCCCCCTGTCCCCATCCACTCTGACCCATCCCCCCTTTCCCCATCCAGTCTGACCCATCCCCCTGTCCCCATCCAGTCTGACCTATCCCCCTGTCCCCATCCAGTCTGACTCATTCCCCCTGTCCCCATCCAGTCTGACTCATTCCCCCTGTCCCCATCCAGTCTGACCCATTCCCCCTGTCCCCATCCAGTCTGACCCATCCCCCCCTGTCCCCATCCAGTCTGACCCATTTCCCCCTGTCACCATCCAGTCTGACCCATTTCCCCCTGTCCCCATCCACTCTGACCCCCTGTCCCCATCCAGTCTGACCCATTCCCCCTGTCACCATCCAGTCTGACACCCTGTCCCCATCCAGTCTGACCCATTACCCCTTGTCCCCGTCCAGTCTGACCCATTCCCCCTGTCCCAATCCAGTCTGACCCATTCCCCTACCTGTCCCCATCCAGTCTGACCCATTCCCCCTGTCCCCATCCAGTCTGACCCATTCCCCCTGTCCCCATCCAGTCTGACCCATTCCCCTACCTGTCCCCATCCAGTCTGACCCATTCCCCCTGTCCCCATCCAGTCTGACCCATCCCCCCTGTCCCCATCCAGTCTGACCCATTCCCCCTGTCCCCATCCAGTCTGACCCATTCCCCTGTCCCCATCCAGTCTGACCCATTCCCCCTGTCCCCATCCAGTCTGACCCATTCCCCCTGTCCCCATCCAGTCTGACCCATTCCCCCTGTCCCCATCCAGTCTGACCCATTCCACCCCTGTCCCCATCCACTCTGACCCATTCCCCCTGTCCCCATCCAGTCTGGGCCATTCCCCCTGTCCCCATCCAGTCTGACCCATCCCCCCTGTCCCCATCCAGTCTGACCCATCCCCCCTGTCCCCATCCAGTCTGACCCATCCCCCCTGTCCCCATCCAGTCTGACCCATCCCCCCTGTCCCCATCCAGAGTGACCCATTCCCCCCTGTCCCCATCCACTCTGACCCATCCCCCTTTCCCCATCCAGTCTGACCCATCCCCCCTGTCCCCATCCAGTCTGACCTATCCCCCCTGTCCCCATCCAGTCTGACCCATCCCCCTGTCCCCATCCAGTCTGACCCATTTCCCCCTGTCACCATCCAGTCTGACCCATTTCCCCTGTCCCCATCCACTCTGACCCCCTGTCCCCATCCAGTCTGACCAATTCCCCCTGTCACCATCCAGTCTGACACCCCTGTCCCCATCCAGTCTGACCCATTACCCCTTGTCCCCGTCCAGTCTGACCCATTCCCCCCCTGTCCCAATCCAGTCTGACCCATTCCCCTACCTGTCCCCATCCAGTCTGACCCATTCCCCCTGTCCCCATCCAGTCTGACCCATTCCCCCTGTCCCCATCCAGTCTGACCCATTCCCCTACCTGTCCCCATCCAGTCTGACCCATTCCCCCTGTCCCCATCCAGTCTGACCCATTCCCCCTGTCCCCATCCACTCTGACCCATTCCCCCTGTCCCCATCCAGTCTGACCCATTCCCCCTGTCCCCATCCAGTCTGACCCATTCCCCCTGTCCCCACCCACTCTGACCCATTCCCCCCTGTCCCCATCCAGTCTGACCCATCCCCCTGTCCCCATCCAGTCTGGCCCATTCCCCCTGTCCCCATCCAGTCTGACCCATCCCCCTGTCCCCATCCAGTCTGACTTATCCCCCTGTCCCCATCCAGTCTGACCCATCCCCCTGTCCCCATCCAGAGTGACCCATTCCCCCTGTCCCCATCCAGTCTGACCCATTCCCCCGTCCCCATCCAGTCTGACCCATTCCCCCCTGTCCCCATCCACTCTGACCCATCCCCCTTTTCCCCATCCAGTCTGACCCATCCCCCCTGTCCCCATCCAGTCTGACCTATCCCCCTGTCCCCATCCAGTCTGACTCATTTCCCCCCTGTCCCCATCCAGTCTGACTCATTCCCCCTGTCCCCATCCAGTCTGACCCATTCCCCCTGTCCCCATCCAGTCTGACCCATCCCCCCTGTCCCCATCCAGTCTGACCCATTTCCCCCTGTCACCATCCAGTCTGACCCATTTCCCCTGTCCCCATCCACTCACCCCCTGTCCCCATCCAGTCTGACCCATTCCCCCTGTCACCATCCAGTCTGACCCATTACCCCTTGTCCCCGTCCAGTCTGACCAATTCCCCCTGTCCCAATCCAGTCTGACCCATTCCCCTACCTGTCCCCATCCAGTCTGACCCATTCCCCTGTCCCCATCCAGTCTGACCCATTCCCCCCTGTCCCCATCCAGTCTGACCCATTCCCCTACCTGTCCCCATCCAGTCTGACCCATTCCCCCTGTCCCCACCCACTCTGACCCATTCCCCCCTGTCCCCATCCAGTCTGACCCATTCCCCCTGTCCCCATCCAGTCTGGCCCATTCCCCCTGTCCCCATCCAGTCTGACCCATCCCCCTGTCCCCATCCAGTCTGACCCATCCCCCTGTCCCCACCCACTCTGACCCATTCCCCCCTGTCCCCATCCAGTCTGACCCATTCCCCCTGTCCCCATCCAGTCTGGCCCATTCCCCCTGTCCCCATCCAGTCTGACCCATCCCCCTGTCCCCATCCAGTCTGACCCATCCCCCTGTCCCCATCCAGTCTGACCCATCCCCCCTGTCCCCATCCAGTCTGACCCACCCCCCTGTCCCCATCCAGTCTGACCCATTCCCTACCTGTCCCCATCCAGTCTGACCCATTCCCCCTGTCCCCATCCAGTCTGACCCATTCCCCCCTGTCCCCATCCACTCTGACCCATTCCCCCTGTCCCCATCCAGTCTGACCCATTCCCCCTGTCCCCATCCAGTCTGACCCATTCCCCCTGTCCCCACCCACTCTGACCCATTCCCCCTGTCCCCATCCAGTCTGACCCATCCCCTGTCCCCATCCAGTCTGGCCCATTCCCCTGTCCCCATCCAGTCTGACCCATCCCCCCTGTCCCCATCCAGTCTGACTTATCCCCCTGTCCCCATCCAGTCTGACCCATCCCCCTGTCCCCATCCAGAGTGACCCATTCCCCCTGTCCCCATCCAGTCTGACCCATTCCCCCGTCCCCATCCAGTCTGACCCATTCCCCCTGTCCCCATCCACTCTGACCCATCCCCCTTTCCCCATCCAGTCTGACCCATCCCCTGTCCCCATCCAGTCTGACCTATCCCCCCTGTCCCCATCCAGTCTGACTCATTCCCCCTGTCCCCATCCAGTCTGACTCATTCCCCCTGTCCCCATCCAGTCTGACCCATTCCCCCTGTCCCCATCCAGTCTGACCCATCCCCCCTGTCCCCATCCAGTCTGACCCATTTCCCCCCTGTCACCATCCAGTCTGACCCATTTCCCCCTGTCCCCATCCACTCTGACCCCCTGTCCCCATCCAGTCTGACCCATTCCCCTGTCACCATCCAGTCTGACCCATTACCCCTTGTCCCCATCCAGTCTGACCAATTCCCCCTGTCCCAATCCAGTCTGACCCATTCCCCTACCTGTCCCCATCCAGTCTGACCCATTCCCCCTGTCCCCATCCAGTCTGACCCATTCCCCCTGTCCCCATCCAGTCTGACCCATTCCCTACCTGTCCCCATCCAGTCTGACCCATTCCCCCTGTCCCCACCCACTCTGACCCATTCCCCCTGTCCCCATCCAGTCTGACCCATTCCCCCTGTCCCCATCCAGTCTGGCCCATTCCCCCTGTCCCCATCCAGTCTGACCCATCCCCCCTGTCCCCATCCAGTCTGACCCATCCCCCCTGTCCCCATCCAGTCTGACCCACCCCCTGTCCCCATCCAGTCTGACCCATCCCCCCTGTCCCCATCCAGAGTGACCCATTCCCCCTGTCCCCATCCAGTCTGACCCATTCCCCCCCGTCCCCATCCAGTCTGACCCATTCCCCCCTGTCCCCATCCACTCTGACCCATCCCCCCTTTCCCCATCCAGTCTGACCCATTCCCTCCTGTCCCCATCCAGTCTGACTCATTCCCCCTGTCCCCATCCAGTCTGACCCATTCCCCCTGTCCCCATCCAGTCTGACCCATCCCCCTGTCCCCATCCAGTCTGACCCATTTCCCCCTGTCACCATCCAGTCTGACCCATTTCCCCCTGTCCCCATCCACTCTGACCCCCCTGTCCCCATCCAGTCTGACCCATTCCCCCTGTCACCATCCAGTCTGACACCCCTGTCCCCATCCAGTCTGACCCATTACCCCTTGTCCCCGTCCAGTCTGACCCATTCCCCCTGTCCCAATCCAGTCTGACCCATTCCCTACCTGTCCCCATCCAGTCTGACCCATTCCCCCTGTCCCCATCCAGTCTGACCCATTCCCCTGTCCCCATCCAGTCTGACCCATTCCCCTACCTGTCCCCATCCAGTCTGACCCATTCCCCCTGTCCCCACCCACTCTGACCCATTCCCCCTGTCCCCATCCAGTCTGACCCATTCCCCCTGTCCCCATCCAGTCTGGCCCATTCCCCCTGTCCCCATCCAGTCTGACCCATCCCCCTGTCCCCATCCAGTCTGACCCATCCCCTGTCCCCATCCAGTCTGACCCATCCCCCTGTCCCCATCCAGTCTGACCCATCCCCCCTGTCCCCATCCAGAGTGACCCATTCCCCCTGTCCCCATCCAGTCTGACCCATTCCCCCGTCCCCCATCCAGTCTGACCCATTCCCCCTGTCCCCATCCACTCTGACCCATCCCCTTTCCCCATCCAGTCTGACCCATCCCCCTGTCCCCATCTAGTCTGACCTATCCCCCCTGTCCCCATCCAGTCTGACTCATTCCCCCTGTCCCCATCCAGTCTGACTCATTCCCCCTGTCCCCATCCAGTCTGACCCATTCCCCCTGTCCCCATCCACTCTGACCCCCTGTCCCCATCCAGTCTGACCCATTCCCCCTGTCACCATCCAGTCTGACACCCTGTCCCCATCCAGTCTGACCCATTACCCCTTGTCCCCGTCCAGTCTGACCCATCCCCCCTGTCCCAATCCAGTCTGACCCATTCCCCTACCTGTCCCCATCCAGTCTGACCCATTCCCCCCTGTCCCCATCCAGTCTGACCCATTCCCCCTGTCCCCATCCAGTCTGACCCATTCCCCTACCTGTCCCCATCCAGTCTGACCCATTCCCCCTGTCCCCATCCAGTCTGACCCATCCCCCTGTCCACATCCAGTCTGACCCATTCCCCCTGTCCCCATCCAGTCTGACCCATTCCCCCTGTCCCCATCCAGTCTGACCCATTCCCCCTGTCCCCATCCAGTCTGACCCATTCCCCCTGTCCCCATCCACTCTGACCCATTCCCCCTGTCCCCATCCAGTCTGACCCATTCCCCCTGTCCCCATCCAGTCTGACCCATTCCCCCTGTCCCCACCCACTCTGACCCATTCCCCCTGTCCCCATCCAGTCTGACCCATTCCCCTGTCCCCATCCAGTCTGGCCCATTCCCCCTGTCCCCATCCAGTCTGACCCATCCCCTGTCCCCATCCAGTCTGACCCATCCCCCTGTCCCCATCCAGTCTGACCCATCCCCCCTGTCCCCATCCAGAGTGACCCATTCCCCCTGTCCCCATCCAGTCTGACCCATTCCCCCCGTCCCCATCCAGTCTGACCCATTCCCCCCCCTGTCCCCATCCACTCTGACCCATCCCCCTTTCCCCATCCAGTCTGACCCATCCCCCTGTCCCCATCCAGTCTGACCTATCCCCCCTGTCCCCATCCAGTCTGACTCATTCCCCCTGTCCCCATCCAGTCTGACTCATTCCCCCTGTCCCCATCCAGTCTGACCCATTCCCCCCTGTCCCCATCCAGTCTGACCCATCCCCCCTGTCCCCATCCAGTCTGACCCATTTCCCCCTGTCACCATCCAGTCTGACCCATTTCCCCCTGTCCCCATCCACTCTGACCCCTGTCCCCATCCAGTCTGACCCATTCCCCCTGTCACCATCCAGTCTGACACCCCTGTCCCCATCCAGTCTGACCCATTACCCCTTGTCCCCGTCCAGTCTGACCCATTCCCCCTGTCCCAATCCAGTCTGACCCATTCCCCTACCTGTCCCCATCCAGTCTGACCCATTCCCCCTGTCCCCATCCAGTCTGACCCATTCCCCCTGTCCCCATCCAGTCTGACCCATTCCCCTACCTGTCCCCATGCAGTCTGACCCATTCCCCCTGTCCCCATCCAGTCTGACCCATCCCCCCTGTCCCCATCCAGTCTGACCCATTCCCCCTGTCCCCATCCAGTCTGACCCATTCCCCCTGTCCCCATCCAGTCTGACCCATTCCCCCCTGTCCCCATCCAGTCTGACCCATTCCCCCCTGTCCCCATCCAGAGTGACCCATTCCCCCTGTCCCCATCCAGTCTGACCCATTCCCCCCATCCAGTCCCCCTGTCCCCATCCAGTCTGACCCATTCCCCCTGTCCCCATCCAGTCTGACCCATTCCCCCTGTCCCCATCCAGTCTGGCCCATTCCCCCTGTCCCCATCCAGTCTGACCCATCCCCCTGTCCCCATCCAGTCTGACCCATCCCCCTGTCCCCATCCAGTCTGACCCATCCCCCTGTCCCCATCCAGTCTGACCCATCCCCCTGTCCCCATCCAGAGTGACCCATTCCCCCTGTCCCCATCCAGTCTGACCCATTCCCCCCCGTCCCCATCCAGTCTGACCCATTCCCCCCTTTCCCCATCCACTCTGACCCATCCCCCTTTCCCCATCCAGTCTGACCCATCCCCCTGTCCCCATCCAGTCTGACCCATCCCCCTGTCCCCATCCAGTCTGACCCATCCCCCTGTCCCCATCCAGTCTGACCCATTCCCCCCTGTCCCCATCCAGTCTGACCCATCCCCCTGTCCCCATCCAGTCTGACCCATCCCCCTGTCCCCATCCCCCTGTCCCCATCCAGTCTGACCCCTGTCCCCATCCAGAGTGACCCATTCCCCTGTCCCCATCCAGTCTGACCCCCTGTCCCCATCCAGAGTGACCCATTCCCCCTGTCCCCATCCAGTCTGACCCCTGTCCCCATCTAGAGTGACCCATTCCCCCTGTCCCCATCCAGTCTGACCCCTGTCCCCATCCAGAGTGACCCATTCCCCCTGTCCCCATCCAGTCTGACCCCTGTCCCCATCCAGAGTGACCCATTCCCCCTCTCCCCATCCAGTCTGACCCCCTGTCCCCATCCAGAGTGACCCATACCCCCTGTCCCCATCCAGTCTGACCCATTCCCCCTGTCCCCATCCAGAGTGACCCATTCCCCCTGTCCCCATCCAGAGTGACCCATTCCCCCTGTCCCCATCCAGAGTGACCCATTCCCCCTGTCCCCATCCAGTCTGACCCATTCCCCCTGTCCCCATCCAGAGTGACCCATTCCCCCTGTCCCCATCCAGTCTGACCCATCCCCCCTGTCCCCATCCAGTCTGACCCATTCCCCCTGTCCCCATCCAGTCTGACCCATTCCCCCTGTCCCCATCCAGTCTGACCCATTCCCCCTGTCCCCATCCAGAGTGACCGATTCCCCCTGTCCCCATCCAGAGTGACCCATTCCCCACCGTCCCCATCCAGTCTGACCCATCCCCCTGTCCCCATCCAGAGTGACCCATTCCCCCTGTCCCCATCCAGTCTGACCCATCCCCCTGTCCCCATCCAGTCTGACCCCTGTCCCCATCCAGTCTGACCCATTCCCCCTGTCCCCATCCAGTCTGACCCCCTGTCCCCATCCAGTCTGACCCATCCCCCCTGTCCCCATCCATTCTGACCCATTCCCCCTGTCCCCATCCAGTCTGACCCATTCCCCCTGTCCCCATCCAGAGTGACCCATTCCCCCCTGTCCCCATCCAGTCTGACCCATTCCCCCTGTCCCCATCCAGAGTGACCCATTCCCCCTGTCCCCATCCAGTCTGACCCATTCCCCCTGTCCCCATCCAGAGTGACCCATTCCCCCTGTCCCCATCCAGTCTGACCCATTCCCCCTGTCCCCATCCAGTCTGACCCATCCCCCTGTCCCTATCCAGTCTGACCCATCCCCCCTGTCCCCATCCAGTCTGACCCATTCCCCCTGTCCCCACCCACTCTGACCCATTCCCCCCTGTCCCCATCCAGTCTGACCCATTCCCCCCTGTCCCCATCCAGTCTGGCCCATTCCCCCCTGTCCCCATCCAGTCTGACCCATCCCCCCTGTCCCCATCCAGTCTGACCCATCCCCCTGTCCCCATCCAGTCTGACCCATCCCCCATGTCCCCATCCAGAGTGACCCATTCCCCCTGTCCCCATCCAGTCTGACCCATTCCCCGTCCCCATCCAGTCTGACCCATTCCCCCCTGTCCCCATCCACTCTGACCCATTCCCCCTGTCCCCATCCAGTCTGACCCATCCTCCCTGTCCCCATCCAGTCTGACCCATCCCCCTGTCCCCATCCAGAGTGACCCATTCCCCCTGTCCCCATCCAGTCTGACCCATTCCCCCTGTCCCCATCCAGATGGACCCATTCCCCCCCTGTCCCCATCCAGAGTGACCCATTCCCCCTGTCCCCATCCAGAGTGACCCATTCCGCCCTGTCCCCATCCAGTCTGACCCATCCCCTCCTGTCCCCATCCAGAGTGACCCATTCCCCCTGTCCCCATCCAGTCTGACCCATCCCCCTGTCCCCATCCAGAGTGACCCATTCCCCCTGTCCCCATCCAGTCTGACCCCCTGTCCCCATCCAGTCTGACCCCCTGTCCCCATCCAGTCTGACCCATCCCCCTGTCCCCATCCAGTCTGACCCATCCCCCATGTCCCCATCCAGAGTGACCCATTCCCCCTGTCCCCATCCAGTCTAACCCATTCCCCCCCGTCCCCATCCAGTCTGACCCATTCCCCCCTGTCCCCATCACTCTGACCCATCCCCCCTTTCCCCATCCAGTCTGACCCATCCCCCTGTCCCCATCCAGTCTGACCCATCCCCCCCCCTGTCCCCATCCAGTCTGACCCATTCCCCCTGTCCCCATCCAGAGTGACCCATTCCCCCTGTCCCCATCCAGTCTGACCCATTCCCCCTGTCCCCATCCAGAGTGACCCATTCCCCTGTCCCCATCCAGTCTGACCCATTCCCCCTGTCCCCATCCAGAGTGACCCATTCCCCCTGTCCCCATCCAGTCTGACCCATTCCCCCTGTCCCCATCCAGTCTGACCCATTCCCCCTGTCCCCATCCAGTCTGACCCATTCCCCCTGTCCCCATCCAGAGTGACCCATTCCCCCCTGTCCCCATCCCCTGTCCCCATCCAGAGTGACCCATTCCCCCTGTCCCCATCCAGTCTGACCCATCCCCCTGTCCCCATCCAGAGTGACCCATTCCCCCTATCCCCATCCACTCTGACCCATCCCCCCTGTCCCCATCCAGTCTGACCCATCCCCCTGTCCCCATCCAGTCTGACCCATCCCCCTGTCCCCATCCAGTCTGACCCATTCCCCCTGTCCCCACCCACTCTGACCCATTCCCCCCTGTCCCCATCCAGTCTGACCCATTCCCCCTGTCCCCATCCAGTCTGGCCCATTCCCCCTGTCCCCATCCAGTCTGACCCATCCCCCCCCTGTCCCCATCCAGTCTGACCCATCCCCCTGTCCCCATCCAGTCTCACCCATCCCCCATGTCCCCATCCAGAGTGACCCATTCCCCCTGTCCCCATCCAGTCTGACCCATTCCCCCCACGTCCCCATCCAGTCTGACCCATTCCCCCCTGTCCCCATCCACTCTGACCCATCCCCCTTTCCCCATCCAGTCTGACCCATCCCACCCTGTCCCCATCCAGTCTGACCCATCCCCCCTGTCCCCATCCAGTCTCACCCATCCCCCTGTCCCCATCCAGTCTGACCCATTCCCCCTGTCCCCATCCAGTCTGACCCATGCCCCCTGTCCCCATCCAGTCTGACCCATCCCCCTGTCCCCATCCAGTCTGACCCATCCCCCTGTCCCCATCCAGTCTGACCCCCTGTCCCCATCCAGTCTGACCCCTGTCCCCATCCAGAGTGACCCATCCCCCTGTCCCCATCCAGTCTGACCCATTCCCCCTGTCCCCATCCAGTCTGACCCATCCCCCTGTCCCCATCCAGTCTGACCCATCCCCCTGTCCCCATCCAGTCTGACCCCCTGTCCCCATCCAGTCTGACCCATTCCCCCTGTCCCCATCCAGTCTGACCCATCCCCCTGTCCCCATCCAGTCTGACCCATCCCCCTGTCCCCATCCAGTCTGACCCATCCCCCTGTCCCCATCCAGTCTGACCCATCCCCCTGTCCCCATCCAGTCTGACCCCCTGTCCCCATCCAGTCTGACCCCCTGTCCCCATCCAGAGTGACCCATCCCCCCTGTCCCCATCCAGTCTGACCCATTCCCCCCTGTCCCCATCCATTCTGACCCATCCCCCTGTCCCCATCCAGTCTGACCCATCCCCCTGTCCCCATCCAGTCTGACCCCCTGTCACCATCCAGAGTGACCCATTCCCCCTGTCCCCATCCAGTCTGACCCCTGTCCCCATCCAGTCTGACCCCTGTCCCCATCCAGAGTGACCCATTCCCCCTGTCCCCATCCAGTCTGACCCCTGTCCCCATCCATTCTGACCCCCTGTCCCCATCCAGTCTGACCCATCCCCCTGTCCCCATCCAGTCTGACCCCCTGTCCCCATCCAGTCTGACCCATTCCCCCTGTCCCCATCCAGTCTGACCCATCCCCCTGTCCCCATCCAGTCTGACCCATCCCCCCTGTCCCCATCCAGTCTGACCCATCCCCCTGTCCCCATCTAGTCTGACCCCCTGTCCCCATCCAGTCTGACCCCTGTCCCCATCCAGAGTGACCCATCCCCCTGTCCCCATCCAGTCTGACCCATTCCCCCTGTCCCCATCCATTCTGACCCATCCCCCTGTCCCCATCCAGTCTGACCCCTGTCCCCATCCAGAGTGACCCATTCCCCCTGTCCCCATCCAGTCTGACCCCTGTCCCCATCCAGTCTGACCCCCTGTCCCCATCCAGAGTGACCCATTCCCCCTGTCCCCATCCAGTCTGACCCCCTGTCCCCATCCAGAGTGACCCATTCCCCCTGTCCCCATCCAGTCTGACCCCCTGTCCCCATCCATTCTGACCCCCTGTCCCCATCCAGAGTGACCCATCCCCCCTGTCCCCATCCAGTCTGACCCCCCTGTCCCCATCCAGTCTGACCCATTCCCCCTGTCCCCATCCAGAGTGACCCATTCCCCCTGTCCCCATCCAGAGTGACCCATTCCCCCTGTCCCCATCCAGTCTGACCCATTCCCCCTGTCCCCATCCAGAGTGACCCATTCCCCCTGTCCCCATCCAGTCTGACCCATTCCCCCTGTCCCCATCCAGAGTGACCCATTCCCCCTGTCCCCATCCAGTCTGACCCATTCTCCCCTGTCCCCATCCAGAGTGACCCATTCCCCCTGTCCCCATCCAGTCTGACCCATCCCCCTGTCCCCATCCAGTCTGACCCATTCCCCCTGTCCCCATCCAGAGTGACCCATTCCCCCTGTCCCCATCCAGTCTGACCCATCCCCCTGTCCCCATCCAGTCTGACCCATTCCCCCTGTCCCCATCCAGTCTGACCCATTCCCCCTGTCCCCATCCAGTCTGACCCATTCCCCCTGTCCCCATCCAGAGTGACCCATTCCCCCTGTCCCCATCCAGTCTGACCCATTCCCCCTGTCCCCATCCAGAGTGACCCATTCCCCCTGTCCCCATCCAGTCTGACCCATTCTCCCTGTCCCCATCCAGAGTGACCCATTCCCCCTGTCCCCATCCAGTCTGACCCATCCCCCTGTCCCCATCCAGTCTGACCCATTCCCCCTGTCCCCATCCAGAGTGACCCATTCCCCCTGTCCCCATCCAGTCTGACCCATCCCCCTGTCCCCATCCAGAGTGACCCATTCCCCCTGTCCCCATCCAGTCTGACCCATCCCCCTGTCCCCATCCAGTCTGACCCCCTGTCCCCATCCAGTCTGACCCATTCCCCCTGTCCCCATCCAGTCTGACCCCCTGTCCCCATCCAGTCTGACCCATCCCCTGTCCCCATCCATTCTGACCCATTCCCCCTGTCCCCATCCAGTCTGACCCATTCCCCCTGTCCCCATCCAGAGTGACCCATTCCCCCTGTCCCCATCCAGTCTGACCCATTCCCCCTGTCCCCATCCAGAGTGACCCATTCCCCCTGTCCCCATCCAGTCTGACCCATTCCCCCTGTCCCCATCCAGAGTGACCCATTCCCCCTGTCCCCATCCAGTCTGACCCATTCCCCCCTGTCCCCATCCAGTCTGACCCATCCCCTGTCCCTATCCAGTCTGACCCATCCCCCTGTCCCCATCCAGTCTGACCCATTCCCCCTGTCCCCACCCACTCTGACCCATTCCCCCCTGTCCCCATCCAGTCTGACCCATTCCCCCCTGTCCCCATCCAGTCTGGCCCATTCCCCCCTGTCCCCATCCAGTCTGACCCATCCCCCTGTCCCCATCCAGTCTGACCCATCCCCCTGTCCCCATCCAGTCTGACCCATCCCCCATGTCCCCATCCAGAGTGACCCATTCCCCCTGTCCCCATCCAGTCTGACCCATTCCCCCCGTCCCCATCCAGTCTGACCCATTCCCCCTGTCCCCATCCACTCTGACCCATTCCCCTGTACCCATCCAGTCTGACCCATCCCTCCCTGTCCCCATCCAGTCTGACCCATCCCCCCTGTCCCCATCCAGAGTGACCCATTCCCCCTGTCCCCATCCAGTCTGACCCATTCCCCCTGTCCCCATCCAGATGGACCCATTCCCCCCTGTCCCCATCCAGAGTGACCCATTCCCCCTGTCCCCATCCAGAGTGACCCATTCCCCCTGTCCCCATCCAGTCTGACCCATCCCCCTGTCCCCATCCAGAGTGACCCATTCCCCCTGTCCCCATCCAGTCTGACCCATCCCCCCTGTCCCCATCCAGAGTGACCCATTCCCCTGTCCCCATCCAGTCTGACCCCCTGTCCCCATCCAGTCTGACCCATTCCCCCTGTCCCCATCCAGTCTGACCCCCTGTCCCCATCCAGTCTGACCCATCCCCCCTGTCCCCATCCAGTCTGACCCATCCCCCCATGTCCCCATCCAGAGTGACCCATTCCCCCCTGTCCCCATCCAGTCTAACCCATTCCCCCGTCCCCATCCAGTCTGACCCATTCCCCCCTGTCCCCATCCACTCTGACCCATCCCCCTTTCCCCATCCAGTCTGACCCATCCCCCTGTCCCCATCCAGTCTGACCCATCCCCCTGTCCCCATCCAGTCTGACCCATTCCCCCTGTCCCCATCCAGAGTGACCCATTCCCCCTGTCCCCATCCAGTCTGACCCATTCCCCCTGTCCCCATCCAGAGTGACCCATTCCCCCTGTCCCCATCCAGTCTGACCCATTCCCCCTGTCCCCATCCAGAGTGACCCATTCCCCCTGTCCCCATCCAGTCTGACACATTCCCCCTGTCCCCATCCAGTCTGACCCATTCCCCTGTCCCCATCCAGTCTGACCCATTCCCCCCTGTCCCCATCCAGAGTGACCCATTCCCCCTGTCCCCATCCCCCTGTCCCCATCCAGAGTGACCCATTCCCCTGTCCCCATCCAGTCTGACCCATCCCCCTGTCCCCATCCAGAGTGACCCATTCCCCCTATCCCCATCCACTCTGGCCCATCCCCCTGTCCCCATCCAGTCTGACCCATCCCCCTGTCCCCATCCAGTCTGACCCATCCCCCTGTCCCCATCCAGTCTGACCCATTCCCCCTGTCCCCACCCACTCTGACCCATTCCCCCTGTCCCCATCCAGTCTGACCCATTCCCCCTGTCCCCATCCAGTCTGGCCCATTCCCCCCTGTCCCCATCCAGTCTGACCCATCCCCCTGTCCCGATCCAGTCTGACCCATCCCCCCTGTCCCCATCCAGTCTGACCCATCCCCCATGTCCCCATCCAGAGTGACCCATTCCCCCTGTCCCCATCCAGTCTGACCCATTCCCCCCGTCCCCATCCAGTCTGACCCATTCCCCCCTGTCCCCATCCACTCTGACCCATCCCCCTTTCCCCATCCAGTCTGACCCATCCCCCTGTCCCCATCCAGTCTGACCCATCCCCCCTGTCCCCATCCAGTCTGACCCATCCCCCCTGTCCCCATCCAGTCTGACCCATTCCCCCTGTCCCCATCCAGTCTGACCCATCCCCCCTGTCCCCATCCAGTCTGACCCATCCCCCCTGTCCCCATCCAGTCTGACCCATCCCCCTGTCCCCATCCAGTCTGACCCATCCCCCTGTCCCCATCCAGTCTGACCCCCTGTCCCCATCCAGTCTGACCCCTGTCCCCATCCAGAGTGACCCATCCCCCCTGTCCCCATCCAGTCTGACCCATTCCCCCTGTCCCCATCCAGTCTGACCCATCCCCCCTGTCCCCATCCAGTCTGACCCATCCCCCTGTCCCCATCCAGTCTGACCCCCTGTCCCCATCCAGTCTGACCCATTCCCCCCTGTCCCCATCCAGTCTGACCCATCCCCCCTGTCCCCATCCAGTCTGACCCATCCCCCTGTCCCCATCCAGTCTGACCCATCCCCCCTGTCCCCATCCAGTCTGACCCATCCCCCTGTCCCCATCCAGTCTGACCCCCTGTCCCCATCCAGTCTGACCCCTGTCCCCATCCAGAGTGACCCATCCCCCTGTCCCCATCCAGTCTGACCCATTCCCCCTGTCCCCATCCATTCTGACCCATCCCCCTGTCCCCATCCAGTCTGACCCATCCCCTGTCCCCATCCAGTCTGACCCCTGTCCCCATCCAGAGTGACCCATTCCCCCTGTCCCCATCCAGTCTGACCCCCTGTCCCCATCCATTCTGACCCCTGTCCCCATCCAGTCTGACCCATCCCCCTGTCCCCATCCAGTCTGACCCCCTGTCCCCATCCAGTCTGACCCATTCCCCCTGTCCCCATCCAGTCTGACCCATCCCCCCTGTCCCCATCCAGTCTGACCCATCCCCCTGTCCCCATCCAGTCTGACCCATCCCCCTGTCCCCATCCAGTCTGACCCATCCCCCTGTCCCCATCCAGTCTGACCCCCTGTCCCCATCCAGTCTGACCCCCTGTCCCCATCCAGAGTGACCCATCCCCCTGTCCCCATCCAGTCTGACCCATTCCCCCTGTCCCCATCCATTCTGACCCATCCCCCTGTCCCCATCCAGTCTGACCCATCCCCCTGTCCCCATCCAGTCTGACCCCTGTCCCCATCCAGAGTGACCCATTCCCCCTGTCCCCATCCAGTCTGACCCCTGTCCCCATCCAGTCTGACCCCTGTCCCCATCCAGAGTGACCCATTCCCCCTGTCCCCATCCAGTCTGACCCCCTGTCCCCATCCAGAGTGACCCATTCCCCCTGTCCCCATCCAGTCTGACCCCCTGTCCCCATCCATTCTGACCCCCTGTCCCCATCCAGAGTGACCCATCCCCCCTGTCCCCATCCAGTCTGACCCCCTGTCCCCATCCAGTCTGACCCATTCCCCCTGTCCCCATCCAGAGTGACCCATTCCCCCTGTCCCCATCCAGAGTGACCCATTCCCCCTGTCCCCATCCAGTCTGACCCATTCCCCCTGTCCCCGTCCAGTCTGACCCATTCCCCCTGTCCCCATCCAGTCTGACCCATCCCCCCTGTCCCCATCCAGAGCGGCGAACGGGATCCCCATTATTCCTGTGGTTAGACCTTTCCCGGTACACGCTCTGGATAGTCGACCATTAGGGTCCGGGCTAATCAGGGAAGCCACCATCCAACTGGCCATGGAGATGCAGGGCAGAGTGACCCATCCCCCTGTCCCCATCCAGTCTGACCCATTCCCCCTGTCCCCATCCAGAGTGACCCATCCCCCTGTCCCCGTCCAGTCTGACCCATCCCCCTGTCCCCATCCAGAGTGACCCATTCCCCCTGTCCCCATCCACTCTGACCCCCTGTCCCCATCCAGTCTGACCCATTCCCCCCGTCCCCATCCAGTCTGACCCATTCCCCCTGTCCCCATCCACTCTGACCCATCCCCCTTTCCCCATCCAGTCTGACCCATCCCCCCCTGTCCCCATCCAGTCTGACCCATCCCCCTGTCCCCATCCAGTCTGACCCATCCCCCCTGTCCCCATCCAGTCTGACCCATTCCCCCTGTCCCCATCCAGTCTGACCCATCCCCCTGTCCCCATCCAGTCTGACCCATCCCCCCTGTCCCCATCCAGTCTGACCCATCCCCCTGTCCCCATCCAGTCTGACCCATCCCCCTGTCCCCATCCAGTCTGACCCCCTGTCCCCATCCAGTCTGACCCCCTGTCCCCATCCAGAGTGACCCATCCCCCCTGTCCCCATCCAGTCTGACCCATTCCCCCTGTCCCCATCCAGTCTGACCCATCCCCCTGTCCCCATCCAGTCTGACCCATCCCCCTGTCCCCATCCAGTCTGACCCCCTGTCCCCATCCAGTCTGACCCATTCCCCCTGTCCCCATCCAGTCTGACCCATCCCCCCTGTCCCCATCCAGTCTGACCCATCCCCCCTGTCCCCATCCAGTCTGACCCATCCCCCTGTCCCCATCCAGTCTGACCCATCCCCCTGTCCCCATCCAGTCTGACCCCCCTGTCCCCATCCAGTCTGACCCCTGTCCCCATCCAGAGTGACCCATCCCCCTGTCCCCATCCAGTCTGACCCATTCCCCCTGTCCCCATCCATTCTGACCCATCCCCCTGTCCCCATCCAGTCTGACCCATCCCCCTGTCCCCATCCAGTCTGACCCCCTGTCCCCATCCAGAGTGACCCATTCCCCCTGTCCCCATCCAGTCTGACCCCTGTCCCCATCCATTCTGACCCCTGTCCCCATCCAGTCTGACCCATCCCCCTGTCCCCATCCAGTCTGACCCCCTGTCCCCATCCAGTCTGACCCATTCCCCCCTGTCCCCATCCAGTCTGACCCATCCCCCCTGTCCCCATCCAGTCTGACCCATCCCCCTGTCCCCATCCAGTCTGACCCATCCCCCCTGTCCCCATCCAGTCTGACCCATCCCCCTGTCCCCATCCAGTCTGACCCCCCTGTCCCCATCCAGTCTGACCCCTGTCCCCATCCAGAGTGACCCATCCCCCCTGTCCCCATCCAGTCTGACCCATTCCCCCTGTCCCCATCCATTCTGACCCATCCCCCTGTCCCCATCCAGTCTGACCCATCCCCCTGTCCCCATCCAGTCTGACCCCTGTCCCCATCCAGAGTGACCCATTCCCCCTGTCCCCATCCAGTCTGACCCCCTGTCCCCATCCAGTCTGACCCCCTGTCCCCATCCAGAGTGACCCATTCCCCCTGTCCCCATCCAGTCTGACCCCTGTCCCCATCCAGAGTGACCCATTCCCCCTGTCCCCATCCAGTCTGACCCCTGTCCCCATCCATTCTGACCCCTGTCCCCATCCAGAGTGACCCATCCCCCCTGTCCCCATCCAGTCTGACCCCCTGTCCCCATCCAGTCTGACCCATTCCCCCTGTCCCCATCCAGAGTGACCCATTCCCCCTGTCCCCATCCAGAGTGACCCATTCCCCCTGTCCCCATCCAGTCTGACCCATTCCCCCTGTCCCCGTCCAGTCTGACCCATTCCCCCTGTCCCCATCCAGTCTGACCCATCCCCCCTGTCCCCATCCAGAGCGGCGAACGGGATCCCCATTATTCCTGTGGTTAGACCTTTCCCGGTACACGCTCTGGATAGTCGACCATTAGGGTCCGGGCTAATCAGGGAAGCCACCATCCAACTGGCCATGGAGATGCAGGGCAGAGTGACCCATCCCCCTGTCCCCATCCAGTCTGACCCATTCCCCCTGTCCCCATCCAGAGTGACCCATCCCCCTGTCCCCGTCCAGTCTGACCCATCCCCCCCTGTCCCCATCCAGAGTGACCCATTCCCCCTGTCCCCATCCACTCTGACCCCCTGCACCCATCCAGAGTGACCCATCCCCCTGTCCCCATCCAGTCTGACCCATTCCCCCTGTCCCCGTCCAGTCTGACCCATTCCCCCTGTCCCCATCCAGTCTGACCCATCCCCCCTGTCCCCATCCAGAGTGACCCATTCCCCCTGTCCCCATCCAGTCTGACCCATTCCCCCTGTCCCCGTCCAGTCTGACCCATTCCCCCTGTCCCCATCCAGTCTGACCCATCCCCCTGTCCCCATCCAGTCTGACCCATCCCCCTGTCCCCATCCAGTCTGACCCATCCCCCCTGTCCCCGTCCAGTCTGACCCATTCCCCCTGTCCCCGTCCAGTCTGACCCATCCCCCTGTCCCCTTCCAGAGTGACCCATCCCCCTGTCCCCATCCAGAGTGACCCATTCCCCCTGTCCCCATCCAGTCTGACCCCCTGTCCCCATCCAGTCTGACCCATTCCCCCTGTCCCCATCCAGTCTGACCCATCCCCCGTCCCCATCCAGTCTGACCCATCCCCCCTGTCCCCATCCAGAGTGACCCATCCCCCTGTCCCCATCCAGTCTGACCCATCCCCCTGTCCCCATCCAGAGTGACCCATCACCCCCTGTCCCCATCCAGAGTGACCCATCCCCCTGTCCCCATCCAGAGTGACCCATTCCCCCTGTCCCCATCCAGAGTGACCCATCCCCCTGTCTCCATCCAGAGTGACCCATTCCCCCTGTCCCCATCCAGAGTGACCCATCCCCCTGTCCCCATCCAGTCTGACCCATTCCCCCTGTCCCCATCCAGTCTGACCCATTCCCCCTGTCCCCATCCAGAGTGACCCATTCCCCCTGTCCCCATCCAGTCTGACCCATCCCCCCTGTCCCCATCCAGTCTGACCCATTCCCCCTGTCCCCATCCAGAGTGACCCATTCCCCCTGTCCCCATCCAGAGTGACCCATCCCCCCTGTCCCCATCCAGTCTGACCCATTCCCCCTGTCCCCATCCAGAGTGACCCATCCCCCTGTCCCCATCCAGTCTGACCCATTCCCCCTGTCCCCATCCAGAGTGACCCATTCCCCCCTGTCCCCATCCAGTCTGACCCATCCACCCGAAGGAAGAGCGGCGAACGGGATCCCCATTATTCCTGTGGTTAGACCTTTCCCGGTACACGCTCTGGATAGTCGACCATTAGGGTCCGGGCTAATCAGGGAAGCCACCATCTAACTGGCCATGGAGATGCAGGGGAGTCATGAGGAGAGAATCAGTCTCTTCCTTATTGACTCTGCTGTGTTTCCCATGGTACTAGGCCTTCTCTGGTTGGCTCGTCATAACCCCACCATTTTCTGGCAACAGAGGGCTCTCACGGGGTAGTCGCGAGAGTGCTCGGGGAGGTGTGTAGGGGTTTCCGTTGGTGCTACCACGGTGGAAAGTCCAGACCAGGTCTCCACCGTACACATTCCCCTAGAATATGCCGATTTGGCTCTCGCCTTCTGTAAAAAGAAGGCAACTCAATTACCATCCCATCGACGGGGGATTGTGCGATAGATCTCCTGGTAGACGCTGCACATCCCAGAAGTCACGTGTGTCCCCTGTCGCAAGCGGAGACGGCGGCTATGGAGACATATGCCTCTGAATCCCTGCGTCACGGGTACATTCGGTCCTCCACTTCACCCGCCTCCTCAAGTTTATTTTTTGTGAATAAGAAAGAGGGAGGTCTGCGCTCGTGCATTGACTATCGAGGTCTCAATCAAATCACGGTGAGGTACAGTTACCTGCTACCTCTTATCGCCATGGCGATTGAGTCAATGCACGGGGCGAGCTTCTTCACTAACCTGGATCTCAGGAGTGCTTACAACCTGGTGCGTATCCGGGAGGGAGACGAGTGGAAGACGGCGTTTAGTACCACATCTGGGCACTATGAGTACCTCGTCATGCCGTACGGGTTGAGGAATGCTCCATCAGTCTTCCAAGCCTTTGTAGATGAGATTTTCAGGGACCTGCACGGGCAGGGTGTAGTGGTGTATATAGATGACATTCTGATATACACCGCTACATGCGCCGAGCAACCATTGTAATATACTCCGCCACACGCGCCGAGCATGTGTCCTTGGTGCGCAGGGTACTTGGACGACTGTTGGAGCTGTATGTCAAGGCTGAGAAATGCCTGTTCTTTCAGCCGGCCGTCTCCTTCCTGGGGTATCGCATTTCCACATCAGGGTTGGAGATGGAGAGTGACCAC